>NW_017671047.1:89070-115529 GCF_001879085.1 Nicotiana attenuata
ACCGGATATACTAACTGGTTTCTGATACCAGACGCTCCTATGCCAACTCCTCTGAAATTTGCTGCTCCATCAAAAAACATTCTCCAACCCTCATAGGATTCTGCAATGTCTTCTACTATGAATGATACCTCTTCGTCAGGAAAATACGTTTTCAGGGGTTCGTATTCTCCATCTACAAGAATTTTCGCAAGGTGATCTGCTAGTGCCTGTCCCTTGATTGCCTTCTAAGTTACGTAGACAATGTCGAATTCACTCAACAGGATTTGCCACTTGGCCAGCTTGCCAGTGGGCATGGGCTTCTGAAAGATGTACTTTAAAGGATCCATCCTTGATATGAGATATGTAGTATAGGCACGAAGTAATGCCTCAGTTTCTGAGCCACCCAGGTCAGAGCACAGTAGGTGTGCTCTAACAGAGAAAATCAGGCTTCATACGGAGTGAACTTCTTGCTGAGATAGTAAATGGCCTATTCCTTTCTCCTGTTTTATCATGCTGCCCCAAGACGCAACCGAAAGCTCCATCCAATACTACGAGATAGAGTAATAGGGGTCTACCTGGCTCAGGCGGGACCAAGACTGGTGGTGTTGACAAGTACTCCTTGGTTCTGTCGAAGGCTTTTTGGCAGTCATCGGTCCATTTGGTGGCGGTGTCCTTCTTCAACATCTTAAAGATTGGCTCACAAATAACCGTAGACTGTGCTATGAACCAGCTGATGTAGTTGAGCCTCACCAACGCTGGCAATTCTTGAATAGCTTTCACCTTTGATGGATCCAGTTCTATTCTTTGGCGACTCACAATAAACTCGAGTAGTTTTCTGGCAGGAACCCCAAATGCACATTTCGCGGGATTCAGTTTCAGGTTGTACCTCCGTAATCTATTCAAGAACTTCCTCAAATCACCCACGTGATCAGTGGCCTTTTTGGACTTGATGATAACATCATCTACGTACACCTCAATCTCCTTGTGTATCATATCATGAAAAATAGTAGTCATGGCCCTCATGTAGGTGGCCCCTGCATTCTTTAGCCCGAACAGCATCATCTTGTAGCAGTACATTCCCCATGGCGTAATGAAAGCCGTTTTCTCAGCATCTTCTACATCTATCAAGATCTGATGATACCTAGCGAAATAATCCACAAATGATTGCAACTCATGCTTGGAGCAACTGTCTATCAGGATATGTATGTTTGGTAAAGGAAAGTCGTCTTTCGGACTGGCCCGGTTGAGATCCCGGTAGTCAGCATAGACTCTAACCTTCCCGTCCTTCTTTGGTACTGGCATAATGTTGGATAACCATGTTGGGTATTCTACTACCCTGAGGACCTTGGCTTTGACCTGCTTGGTGACTTCTTCCTTGATTTTCAAACTCATATCAGGTTTGAACTTTCTGAGCTTTTGCTTTACCGGCGGACATGTCGGATCAGTGGGCAGTTTATGGGCCACAATAGAAGTGCTTAGACCAGTCATGTCATCATACGACCAGGAGAATATGTCCTCATACTCCTTTAGAAATTTGGTGTATTCCTTCTTTTCCGATGGCGACAAATGAATGCTGATTCGTGTTTCCTTGACATTCTCTGCATCTCCCAGGTTAACAATTTCTGTTTCGTCCAGGTTGGACTTAGGTCAATTTTCAAAGTTCTCAACTTCTTTAACAATCTCCTCTGGTATGTCATCTTCTTCTGAGTCAATGTCTGTTTGTTGAGTTGTCTCATTGCATGTCACAGTCATTGGTTCATCAAGATAAGTAATAGTAATGCTGTATAAGTAAAGTAATGAGAGAAAAATAATAATGAGTGTTGATTCATAAGAAAAGTCGAAATGCTTTGATAAATTTCATAACTGTTTTGAACATTGAAGATCTTATTACGGGAATTAAAATGCGAAAAGAAAGTCATCTAGTAAATAAAAACAGTGCATGATGCTTGTTTTAGCCTTGCTACCCCGAGGCTCGTCGGGCTCTGGTTGTCCTGATGGTCCAATTCTTGAGATGTGCCCCTCTGCTTAAGATGATCATGCCAGAGTGCACGAACTAACCTTTGGGGAGGGGAACAACAAAACAAAAAAATAAAATAAAAAATAAAATAACACAAAAAGGTAATCAAGTTAGTGAGGATCATAAAAAGTGTTGCAATATTTAAACACGTAGTGCAGGAATATAAAGCGTGTCCTAATTTGGGAGCCTCGTTGTGCCCGAGGTAGGCAAGCGACAAATTAATTTTGAGAACTTAGGATGCTAAAATGCCTCATTTTATTGATAAAAAGTAAGACGAATCTCAAATCGACACTAAATAAACAGGAAATGAAAAATCACTAATGGCCATTGGCCTTATTACATTTTAAAGCGAAAAAGATAAACTCCTATCTACTTGGTCCCAGAATGACCTTCCCCAGATTCGGCATCCTTGGCTACTTCGAACAGCCTCCCCAACTCGCGAAGTCCTAGCAACAGGTATGCTATGGACCTTTCACAATCCCAAAACAATGTGGCAGCTTCTATGATCATGTTATTGGGTTGGATCTCCAGGAGGGATGGTAGGATCCCCAAATATTTTCGGACGAGAGTTTGATCACTAGAGTGAAGATCCCTCCACCAGCTTAGAAACCTTGGGTGGATGTTGGTGACCATGCCGAATCTGGGGACTTCGTGCCTCATTTCTGCAAGACAAAAGGGTTAGGCCCTTACCCCCACCGGACTCGACTATTTAAATATCAATAATTGGCATAAAAATATTTAGTTCTCCAAATAAATGCACAGAACGTGATGATGTCCGTTTGGGTTTTAGGGAAACCCAGTGGACTTTGGACAAGGCTATCTTAAGGAGTCATTATGCGGATAACATAACTGACTCGGCTAGGTTTGACCATGATGCATGCACAGTTAAACAGAGTAAGGTTTCTATGGGGTTTTAGACTGGTACCATTGAGCGGACAACTCAAGGGGGAAAGGCACGGAACCGTCAACTACACCGTTGATCGACTGGTTTTACCGCAAATATGCCTTTTCTGGATTTAGGGGGTGATAATATCGGAAGAGTGCAACCACTCATTATAAGCGTTCTATGGTATTTGTTTGGCATGAGTGGAATATGATGTTGAACATGATTATGAAATAATTAAAGACATGTTTTCACGTATTTGCACGTTAAAAAAGCAGTAAATACAACAGTTTTCATAATTTAAAGCAGTAGTAAAGGAAAGCAGAAAAGGAAAGAAGCAAAAGACAAGTTAGTTTTGTAGTTGAAGAGGGAATTAAATGCTTGAAGGAAATAAGCAAGTAATAAATGAGCATAAATTCACAATAATAATCTGAAATGGTAAAAGCCTAAATATCCCCAGCAGAGTCGCCATGTTGTCGCGCTCCCTTTTTCTCGCGAAATCGGGTTTATGACATTTGGAGGGACAACTTATCCCTTTTGAGAACTGGGTTTGCATTTGAAGAGTCGCCACCTAATGATTAGGGTGCATTGGACACCAAAAGAGTTTGATTTGAATAACCAGAGATAGGGTAAGGGCTTGAAATTATTCTAAGGGGAAGGTGTTAGGCACCCCTCAGAATCCACTAGTGTGGTTCCCGGCCAGACAATTATTGTGAATTTGGGTGCAATTAACATATAGGCAGATAAGGCTCAAATAAGAGGGGATTTTAACACATAATGATTTGAAAGTAGACAAAGCTTAGAAAATTAATTAAAAGAGCTGACTTTGAATAAGGAAATACAATGCTAAAAGAAAAGAAATGAAGAATAAAGGAAGGGGGTCCTAGGTTTATTAAAAATATGGATCACCCCACACAATGTCCGGTAATCACTCCTCAATGAGGGGCTACACGTGACATTATCGCGTGGTCATCATATCCATATCTACACTTCCCACCCCATTAAGGTATTTAAAACGCGGATTGGTATCGATTACTTATTGCATGCTATTACCCGTCCCACTCCTATCAGTCCCGGAGGCACTTAGGACTACTAATCCTAAAAAGGGAGGGATATTAGGCTTATTTGAAGTTTCAAAGGTAAAAAGTCTAAGACGACATACAAAACACATATTGCATATTTTTGGGGAAAGCATATAAACAAACAAAGGCTCATATATACCTCCTTAAACAAAGAAAGCATATAATTAGCATTACTTGCACATACTTTTTAGGTCTAATTAAAAATACCAAAGACGAGGGAGTTTAAATATTGAGGCAGATTGATTTATTATATAACTCAGATAAGAAGTCCGAATCAGGCCTGCCCACTGGTTGTAATGATTGATAGAAACAGATCCAGTTTATAGTTATTACTCTAAGGCTTGCCTAAGTGTTTAGACGGGGTCCTATAGGCATGATATCTACTGAATTACTGATTTTTAGACGTGTATCTAATTACAGAAACCTTATAGACGGTGTCTAAGTGCAGAAAATTATTTTAAACTTTATAGACATGGTATCTAAATGTAGTTTGAATTATGCAGAATTAAAATATTCCTATAGGCATGGCTTCTAGGTGAAGTTTGAATATGCAGAAGTTAAAACACTCTATAGGCATGGTTTCTAGGTGAAGTTTGAATATGCAGAAGTTAAAACACCCTATAGGCATGATTTCTACCCTTGCCTGCATAGTTTCCCACCCTTTTTCACTAGCGAGCCCCAAATGTTTATTACAACTTATTACAAACCAGAATGATAAATTACATCAGAAAAGTACAAAGAAAAGTACAACCAGGGGAAGCATGATTCTTGACTTCCTCTCTAAGTTATGAGATAGACCAACTCAAAGACCATTGATCCAAAGACTTTCTCCAATCTGAGTGTGTCAGAGTTCCCTAAGAGCCTCAATGGGACTCCGGGCAGTGCTCACACCCAAGTTATATCACCAGGATAGGGACAAGTGCAGTGTGGAAGTGCCAGCCCTCAAGTGTCCCAGTTCAGAGGGAGCTCATGGGTCCCAAGGCAAGGCTCACAAGAGGGGGGGCGGGAGGACTTAAGTCTAAGAGAGAGTGCAAGTGAAGAAACAGAGTTATAAGGGAATAAAGGAGAGGGAAAGAGGTGCTGGGAAATAGCCATAAACAAGTTGATAATTTCATACAAAAGGGGTTCAGGGGTTGGGAAATTGCAAAGAGCCTATGTACTTAGGCAAGGGTCAGCTTTGGGCATGCACAACAATAGAAGATGCTGGCATGCCTATAAGCCCACCAGAACACACAATACTAGAGAAACATAGATGTTATGATCCCAGGAATCAAGTTTGAGTCATGGACAACAATGCTCAATACTGTCATGCCTCGAACGAACCATCAATATCAAATACATTGGGGCAGGGGTTTAGGATACTTAATATATAGATTCAGAATAGGAAGAAAGAAATTACAGCATGCTAGAATAAAGTACTGAATTAAACACAAGCAGTAGGCAGACAAGGAGGCAAAAGTATCAAGTAAACATGTTGTTGTGATGCTGAAATTTTAATCAGGACATACCGGTTCAAAGAAGCAAAATACAGTAAAGGCAAGGTAGCAGGATATTGAAATATAACTCTCGCTTTCAGTCAGCTAAATAGGTCACAGTAGAAGTAGTAAAGCAGGAGAGAATGTTTTGAGTGTAAGTGATTTTTGAACTAAGAGTGTTCGTGTGTGTGTTAATGAAAGAGTAAGGTATTTATAGTTTGAAAACAGGTAGAAAATAAGGCAAGAATCATAGTTTAGCAGTAATTATGGAACTATGTACTAATTAAAAATCAAATCAGTATAAAAGACTTCCTTTAATTAAGGAGTTAAAATTAAACGGTAATGGGCAGAAAACATTTACGGAATGAAATCAAGTAGAGCATTATGTGCAGAACAGACAATTAGGGGTAAGTACATAGAGGTTTAATTAAGGGAATAAATAATGAAGAATCTTTGAAATACTCGGTTAACCAAATAAGGTAATAAACACAATAAATCTGCAGAATATGGAGACAATCAGCACATAGTAAATCAAGGAGTCAGGGATTCGAAATTACTGATTTGGAGAGAATAACATGGGTTCCCATGAATAAACCAAGCTAAGAACAGGAGAATCGAAAGTCTAAAGGGAAGTTTTCAAATCAATCCAAGAAACGGGGAAATCAGTAAAACAGGGAAAGAATCAATTACTTAACACACGAGTGCAATCAGAATTACACAAGGAGTGGTTTGAAATCAGTCCACAATTGAAGGTCATTTTAGAGGGAAATTTAGCATATAAAAGAGTGCATAAACATTAGGCATGCGAGGATGAACTTATGACAAAGAGAAGCATCATGCAATAACAATCACAAAGTCAGTAGATAGTGAACTATCGAAACATGGTAGTCACATAGGTCAATGTCACCAACTTAGTAATAGAGAAAAGAGAGAGTATCAGAAGAATGCAAAAGGTCAAGTAAAAAGACCTTTCTGAAAATATAGTCGAGTTTCAATGATGGCAGGAAATCAGAATCACATAAAGAAACGGATGTTGAAACAAAAGATTTTAAATCTAGTCGAGCAATAGATGAAGCAACTACAGAAGCTCGAATAGGTCCAAAGAAATTAGGATTTTGAAACCAATCAAATTCAGAGATGATGGACAGGTAAATCACACAGCAAATAGTCTCAGAACTCGAATGAACCCAAAATTTTAGGGTTTTCACCATCAAACGAGTCTAGAGATGAAAAACAAGTAAATCAGACAAATACTAACAAAATAGATTCAAAACTCTCAAAAAGGTTAAGGCCCTTGACATGCAAACTCAAGTAGAAGAACGACATAAGGAAACACAGTAGAACATGTCAAAAAATCAGAGAAAGCTTCAAAATAACTTAACAAAACCTAAATCGAAAAAGATAAAGGGGTTTTGAAGGCAGAGTTTTGAAAGAGACCTTGAGAAAAACGTTTAGAAGTTTAGAGAAAACACGGATCTAAAACAGACCTAAAAGAAATCGGAAGAACCTCAAAGGTTAGGGTTTCAGAAGAACCCCAGATGGTGAGAAAGGCTTGGAAAATCATCGATCTAAGCAGAAGAAATCAAGAGCCAGGCTTGAATAGCCATGGCTGGCCGGAGCAAGGTCAAAGATGACCGGAGACAGCCATAGAACTGAAATCAACCAAGGTCTGGACCAGATTTTTCCAGGATCTAGCCCTGAAACCATGATAATCGGGCATGTAGAAGCCATAGGAGGTAGATACAGGCTTCCAATGGCTTTGGAAGCCATTGATTTGGGTGGTTTCAGGGTGGTTGTTGAGGGCGGCGGCTAGGTTTTGAGAGAGAGTTGGGAGAGAATTGAGAGAAAGGGATTCAGAGGCGGCTGGGGGTGAGAAATGGTTAGGGTTTCGGGGTAGGTCAAGATTAAAAAAGGAAAGAGTTAAGATGAGCCGTTGATCTGAGCGATCAACGGTTGCGATTAAATGGGAATCCGGGCGGGTTGTTTTAATTGGGTCGTGGGTCGGGTATGACTGGGATTTGGGCTGGGTATTGGATTTAAAATTAGGGGTCAATTCAGGCTATAATTGAAACACAATTGGGCTATATTTTAAATAGCCACTTTTCCCTTATTTATTTTATAATAAATAGTAGAATAATTTTTGGAAATAAATTAATGATACTAAAATGATTAATAATACATAATTATCAAATTAAAAATATTGGACCTAATTTTTATAGACATAAACGTAATTAAATCTAAAAGAGGCTAATGTTGCAATTGTATGCAATTTAGTTTTAAAAATACTAAATAAATTTGTAAAAATGTTCAAAAAATTACATTAGCTATATTTTTAGCATAAATATGAGAGTACAATAAATGAATCACCAAAATGGTAATTTTGGGAATAATTATTGGGTTTTTCTGGATAAGATAGGGCAATAAATTAATTTTAAAAATCTTTAAAAATTAAGGAAAAATAATAAAACATTTGGACATACCTATATATGCATACATATGCTATTTTGAAAGTATTTTGCATATTAAAATTATTTAGGGAAAAATTGGGTATCAACAGTGTTTATGGGGAACTCACCCACCAAGAAAGGCTATAAACTATATGATCTACAATCTAGGTTGTTCATAGGTAGCAAGGTTGTAGTCTTTAAAGAACATATATTTCCTTTTCAAGCAAATGAAGGTGTCATCTGTCCCAATCTTCTCGGTACTTGAGCCAGCTGATTTATCAGACACTGCAGCAGATTTATATCAAGGTCAGGCAGTTGAACATACTGTAGTCCAAGATATTGATGCTATGCAGGGGTCTGATGCAATTCCTGAGGCAATAAAAGCCTTATTTGATGTTTCCCCACCACCGTCTGATGAAGATATTGGTGCTTCTACACAGTTATAACATGATTCTCCACCACTAGTTGATGTAGATACTGGTGACTCTTCACAATTACAAGTTGTGGATAATACATTACCCCTTGCCTTCAGAAAACCATCCAGAACTACAGGTCCCCCAAAGTGGCTGCAGGATTATGTCTCCACCTCTTGTGCATGTCCTATGTCAAACTATCTGAGTTATGACAGTTTGTCACCTTTCTATGCTAAATGTCTCTCAGCTCAATCATCTAGAGTTGAACCCAAACACTATCATGAGGCTTCAAATGATGAAAGGTGGGTAATTGCTATGCAACAAGAAGTTACAACACTGGAGGAAAATACCGCTTGGGATATTGTTGACTTACCTGCTGGTAAGGCTCCCATAGGATGCAAATGGGTGTACAAAGTGAAATATAAAACAATCACCAGAACATCCACTAGGTTGAAAGTGGAAAGATATCAAAGGTTATTTTTACTAAAAGGCCTCCATCCTCTGTGAGCATATTAGAGTATAACACAACCTCATTATAATGCAAGTTAATTTTCTATTTTCATCGGGTGACAAAGCCTCTCTTAAGGGGTCCTAAACACTAGAACCAGGATGTCATCTACTCCTAACTCAACCACCATTAGACATTTGTGAATAACATACACTTTGACTTAAAAGATTACATTCCCTTTTAGTGACTTCAAAACACTTTTTAGGGGTCCTAAACACTAGAACTAGGACATCATTTACTCTCAATTCCATTGGACATTTTTTAATAACATACACTTTGACTTAAAAGATTGCATTCCCTTTTAGTGGATTCAACATACTTCTTAGGCTATATGATTCAGCTTTTCTTGGATAACTCTATGCATGATTCGGGCGAAACATAGGAAGGGGTGCGAGGACTTGTTAAACTATTTCCCATATTTGACAAAGGAAATTAAAGTAGGGGAGGTTGGATACCCCTACATGTCGGTTATTTGTAGCCTCTCAAATTTGGAGCATATATATATTTACTTCACTTCCCTATACCGAAAACACATAGTGCGATAAATAACCCGTCTAGAGAGGTAGTCAGGGATTTTCTCTCATTTACCCATCCTTTTTGACAAGCAGAGTCTTAAGAATCATTAAAGAAGCGAACACTGACATATCACAGGAATATTTTTTCAAAGCAAAAATTAGAGATCAATATAAGGAAACAAACTTGCAGCTTCTAAAGGAACAATACTCTCCAAAATAAGAATCTAGTGATAACCAATCACTCTATTAGTTAGGTTCATATCACCGAGAGTTAGAGCAGGGATATTAGTTGTATTCAAAATTACACATACCATAACTTGAAACAGTTAGGAAAACAAAGAACAATGTGAACATCTACAGATTCGTATTGCAAAAAGACAAAAGTACAATAAATATACCAACTTCACATACTACACATACTATAACAAACAAGTAGAAAAACAAAGAACAATACGAATATTTAGAGATTCTTATTGCTAAAAGACAAAAGGAATAACAGATATACCAACTTCACATACCACACATACAACTTCAAACAGGTATGAGAACAAAGAACGATTTGAACATCTACAGATTCGTATTGCAAAAAGACAAAAGAACAACAGATATACCTACTTCATATACTACAACAAACAGGTAGGAAAATAAAGAACAATTTGAACATTTAGAGATTCATATTGCTAAAAGACAAAAGAAACAATAGATATACCAACTTCACATACCACACATACAACTTCAAACTGGTATGAAAACAAAGAACAATATGAACATCTACAGATTCGTATTGCAAAAAGACAAAAGAACAACAGATATACCTACTTCATATACTACAACAAACAGGTAGGAAAACAAAGAACAATTTGAACATTTATAGATTCGTATTGCTAAAAGACAAAAGAACAACAAATATACCAACTTCACATACCACACATACAAATTCAAACAGGCAGGAGAACAAAGAACAATTTGAACATCTATAGATTCGTATTGCAAAAAGACAAAAGAATAACAGATATACCAACTTCACATACAACAACAAAGGTAGGAAAATAAAGAACAATTTGAACATCTCGAGATTCGTATTGCTAAAAGACAAAAGAAATAACAGATATACCAACTTCACATACCAGACATACAACTTCAAACATGTAGGAAAACAAAGAACATTTACAGATTCGTATTGCAAAAAGACAAAAGAACAACATATATGCCAACTTCAACAAAGGTAGGAAAACAAAGAAAAATTTGAACATCTAGATATTCGTATTGCTAAAAGACAAAAGAAACAACAAATATACAAACTTTACATAACATACAACTTCAAACATGTAGGAAAAAAGAACAATTTGAACATCTGGAGATTTGTATTGCTAAAAGACAAAAGAAACTACAGATATACCAACTTCACAAAGCACACATACATCTTCAAACAGGAAGGAAAACAAAGAACAATTTGAACATCTACAGATTCGTATTGCTAATAGATAATAGAATCAACAAATACTCCTACTTCGTATGCTACAACTTCAATGAATTGTATAGCCCAAAAGGGTAGGAGAAAAAAAGAACAATTTGAATATCTACAGATGCTTACTACTAAAGACTAAGAACAACATATAGTCCAACTTCAGTCTATAATCCAAAAAGGAACTTAATCCAAAACTAAACATCTCGGGTCAACGTAAATGTCTGACAATAGACGATACCTTTTAACTTTTTCCATTTTCAGCTCCTCAATTAATTCCGCTTTTTCTAATCCAGCTGCTCCTTTTCTAGTTTCTACCTCTCAACTTCTTGCTCGAGCTCAATTTGCCATACCATATCTTCAGGAGCTGGAGGCTTGTTATGACTCAATTTCTCCTATAGGTCAAGATGGTTCCCAACATTACCACTAGGCAAGCCAACAGTGAACTAACCGTGTGATTATTTCTTTTAACAATTTAGAAATGGTTGATTTTTAGTTATTGGATAAATAAGAAGTGAAAAATTAAATAACATGAGAAACAGACAGTTTAAAAGCAATGAGATGAAGTAAATAATCAAAAATCACCAAGAGTCTACTAGCATAATCTCCAAGACCTGGTGTCACAAGTGTATGAGCAAAAGGAAGACTTCGGGTGCTGCAGAACAGGCTCAGAAGGCAGCTCACCGCAATGTCTCGAGGTAATCAGGAGTGCACGCCGTGATGATAACCAGATGCATCTGCCTCAGCTCCTGCACGGGAAGTGCAGAAGTGTAGCATGAGTACATAAACAGCATGTACCCAGTATCTAGTCTAACCTCGAAGAAGTAGTGATGAGGGGTCAACTTCGACACTTACTATGGGCTAACAATAAAATATCGAGATTTATAATTAAGTATCAGCTACATAAATGAAGCTGAAAACTCAATAACAAGAAATAAATAACAATTCTTTCACTAATAGTAAATCCCAATTTAATTTCCATCTTTTAACAATTTAAAGGATAATTACGCATGAATTATGCCGAGGTCGTATGACCCGATCCAAAATATAAACATATACACTGTGCGCTTCCAAGGGTCGAATGACACGAACCATAGATGCATATATTCTACTGCCGAGGCGTTCGACCCGCTCTACATGAAGAGAAAATACTTTATAAACAACCGATTCAAGGTTTATTAAGAGGCTAATATTAAAAGAAGCAACAATTCTTATTAACGGTCAAGTAACCCATCCAAAACTCAAGTAAATGAAGTTTGACCTTTTACAATTCCCTTATCAAGTTCCAATATGATTTAAGCACATAAATTAATAAGTAGGGTGCAAACATCGCAAGTATAACATGATTTGAGTCCTAAACTACCCATACATAAGCATAAGTAGTAGCTACGCACGGATTCTCGTCACCTCGTGCGTACGTAGCCTCCCACAAATAGAAGTACATATTAATTCAATTCACCTATGGGGTTATTTCCCTCTTACAAGGTTAGAAAAGAGACTTACCTCGTCTCAAAGCTTTTCCTTTCCACAAATGTGCTTTAAACCCTCAACTCGGTGCCAAACGACTCGAAACTAGTCAAATGTTATATAAAATAATCAATACATGTTCAAAGGTTCATATCCTAACTATTAAAGTGATTAACCAACCCTAATTGAAGAAGTCCTAAGATTCACCCCCAGGCCCATGTGCTCGGAATTTTTGAAGAAAGTTGTTACCCATAACCTCACGAACTCAAATATATAATTTTCACTAAATTCTATAACCATTTTCGTGGTTAAATCCCATCTTTATCAAAACCTAGATTTTTCATTGATGTTTTATACTTCAATACCACACAAGAGGGGGGGTGATTTGTGTGGTGACTAATTTTTGCTTAAACTGATTATGGAAGGACCTGGTTCTTCTATGTGTTTCTTCTGCTACTGTTGCGGAATAATAAATGTAGAAAGTAAAGAACACAAGCATTTTTACGTGGAAAACACCCGGCTAAAAAGGTGAAAAAACCACGACCTACTACTCAGTAGGATTTTCCCAACACTTCACTAAATCACTGAGCCAAAGCAGCATTTACAAAACTCTTTGTAAACCTAAGAATTACCTCTAATCCCGTTGTAGCACACAACCTCTAACTGTTACGACAACTTCAAGTTAACTCTAACTTGAATACTCTGAGTACCTATTACAATTTCCTCAAGATAAAGCTGAAGGGTACAATATAAAACACCTACTACAATTGAACTAGAAATAAAGAAAGACACATAAAACTCTTTATGGAGCTGGTTCTTCAAGCTGGTTCATGTAGCTTCAGGTTTGCACACTTGAATCACACACGAACTGCTTGCAAAAAGCCTTGCTATTTTGCTCTCAATTCACGTTTAACTTCTGCGTTTTTGTGCAGCACATGTAATGTGAGAACATCCTGCAATTTATAGAGTTAGTAGATGAAGAAATAACTAGAGTTCTGATGCAACTCTTCCTTGGTGGAAGAGTTCTAGTTGATCTCAACCTCTAACTCCTTCCCTATCTTGGATAATGTTCTCTTTGAGTAAGGAGTCCTTCTCCTTATTAATTATGCAACCTTTTCGATCAGGAGATATTAAATACACCAAGTTAAGCTTATCTCTTTCACGTGCATACCACATGCTCGAATCTGCCCATTTTTTTGCACATGAGGATGGACCTGGTTCATGCCTGAGCTTTCATTGTCAATCTTCAAAACTAACCTTCACTTGGGCCAACAAATTCACCCTTTTTGATGATGAGAAACTCTAGGCTTTTCATAAGCTTAGGCCCTGTTTCAACTTAGCTCAACATCAACACAATGTTAGAAACATTTTTCCTTTTTATCACTTATCATCAAGGACCAAGTACATTAGGTTATAAACATCACTGTTCAAAGTGTAAAGCACAACCTTTTTCCCCCTTTTGGCATCATTGAAAAGTTGCATAAACTGTGAGATAACTAGATTTTAAAACTTACTCATGGCCATTGGGGCTACTTCAAATGCAATCATGAATTAACCATCATAAATCAAGCTAAGAATTTTAACCATCAAAGAAATATAAAGAAACAGTTAGAGCAAAAGACAGTGAATTTCATTGATGATTGATAAGATTCTACCACAGAGCATAAGAAGAAATAAAAATATTGGAAACATGAGCAAAAACAACAAAAAAATCCGAACTGGGTCACTGGTTGATCTACACTAGGCTAGGCTGCTTAAGGCTGGGAAGAACTAGGTGCTTGGTTTTTTGACTTGGAGGAGTTTCAGCATATCTTGAAGAATGCCATCATTCTTCTCTTTTTCTCTCGCCAGCTCAGTTCTGAGAGCATCTCTCTTGGTCTCCACCTCAACCAACCTCTTCTTCAGCCTTTCAATCTCATCATCATTAGCCCCACTTTCTTGCACCAAGGCTCTGACCTTGCTATTCACTGGTACCTGTTGAATGAACCGGGTTCTTTAGGAGTGGCATTGACTTCATAATCGCAAGCAAGCAGAGTATTAACCCCAAAATGATCCTTTCTTGTACTAACCACCCACTTCTTTATAGGTACCTTGAAATGTGCAAGTACAGTTGTGAGAATAAAGCCATAGGGAATGGTATGAGTTTTGAAGCCATTTATAACTCTATCAGAAGGTCCGCGAGGGTTTCCTGTTCAGATGGAACAGGTTCATCTATATTTTTTCCCAAATTGAACCAACCCTTCAGCAGCTTCGCCAGACCCACTTCTCCCTATCTTGCTCTCGCTCTCTTCTATTTTAGTAAATTTCTCTCCCCATACAACCATTGTACCAGTTTTTTTTTGTTAGACCAACAGGAGTGGGTGAAGAATCAACCACTCTTTTATCCTTTCCCCTCACATCACTCCTAGCGCCCTTGCTCTCTTTTTCTTTTCCCTTTTTATTTTTACCATCAACTTCTCCAGATTCTGTAGTCTCAACACCTTCTATAGATCCTACCAGTACAAATCTATTCTCCAAAATTGCAGCAACTTCAGAAATTGTCTCAGGAGTAACTTTAGATCAGAAGATACCTGTTCAGTTTCGGAAGAACTAATTTCTTCCTCCTTAGTAGTAGACTTAAATGAATCTTCAAATTTCTGGGATTCTTCTTCCCTACCTGCTTTCAATTTCTTGTTTATTTTCTTGATCTGCTCTTCTTCAGCGACAATCTTATGAGCCATCATCTTTACTCTACTTTTCTTAGAGATTTGTGTGGTTGAAAGAGTGGTAGAAGGTGTGGAAGTGGTTTCCTGTAGTGGTGATGAAGGATTTTTCAGAGGTGTTCGACATATTTGTGCTAGGGTATGGAAGAGAAGAGAATTAGATTGTGTTTGTTAGATGAAAGAAGAATGAGAGTTTTTTGACGGCTTGAGAGAGATGAAGTAAGGAATACACTAAAGCTGATCAATATACAGAGGACTAATTAATGGGGTAACGACAACTTTTCAGACTCTTAGAAGTCTAATCAAACTGAAGTTCAGTTTTGTAGAGACGTTGGAGTGTATCCCTAGAATCTAGGTACTTCCATTCGGTTGGGACTCTTTTGAACGCAACTGGTTTACTTGTAACGGATAAGTCCAAAAAGAGATTGGAATTAGGTAGGACTCTGCTTATGATCCAAATATAATTATTTCAAATTATCCAGAGTGTAGAAAACATACCTATTTATCTTGATGAAAGAGGTTCTTCATTGAAAATTCTCTTGTGTAAGTCTAAATTTGCCAAAATAGAGAAAATATTATTGGAGATTATTGAGTCATTTTAGAACATGGCACAAGAGTATACTATGGGAAGTATGAGATTGAACAATATTTAATCTAATTATACACAATTTACAGACTTTCTAACCAAAGTTTTTCAATTTGTTATTTTTTTTCGTTTAACCTTGAACTGGTCCTTTTAGGTGATCTTAATCATCCCTAATTCCAACATGTTTCTCTCAAAGTGATCTCTAATTAAGGCTTTTATGAAGATGTCATCAATTTGCTTGTCAGTAGCACAAAACTCCATAGTGATCAAGCCTTTCTTATAGTTGTCCCTAAAAAAAATGGTGCCTTACATCTGTGTGCTTAGTTCTCTTATGATGAACCGGTTTCTTTGTCATACTAATAACACTAGTGTTATCACAAAAAATAGGGATGCAACCAACATCAATTCCAAAGTTCAATAATTGTTGTTTGATCCACAGCAATTGAGCACAACATGAAGCAGCAGCAACATACTCCGCTTCAGCAGTGGATAAGGCCACTGAATTTTGCCTTTTTGGTAGCCCATGACACAAGACATGAACCAAGGAAGTGTGCCATATCTGAGGTGCTCTTACTATCCACAAGGAAACCTGCATAATCAGCGTCAGCATATCCCACTAGGTTAAAATTACTACCTTTTGGATACCAAAGGCAAAGGTAAGTGGTGCCTTTCAAGTATCTCAATATTCTCTTGACAGCAGTTAGGTGGGGCTTCTTTGGATTTGCCTGAAATCAAGCACAAAGACCTATACTGAAAACAATGTCAGGTTTGCTAGCAGTAAGATATAAAAGAGAACCAATCATTCCCCTATACAACGGATGAACCAGGTTCATTTATATCCAATTTCGTGGATGTTGCAATAGGAGTGTCAATTTCTTTGGATGTTCCTTCCTGGTTTTGTTACTGAGGAATAGGTTCATGGACAGGTTCCCTCGAGGTTTGAGGATCAGTTCCTCTCTAGTCAGTTCCCCCTGTCATGTTGCCCTGGGTGGAAGGACCTGTTCCATCACCTGTTCCTTCCTGTGATGCATCTTCAGGCTGGACCGTGGTTTCACTGTTTGAATTTCTTATCAGTCCAATCTCTTCATTATCTTGTTTATGCCTCTAAAAAAGAATGTTAGTTTTTTTTAAAAAAAATAACATATACATTTTTTCTACACAAATAGTTCTTTTACTGTATATCTTATAAGCTTTTACTATGTGAAGAATATCCCAAGAATACTCCCTCATCACTTCTGGGATCATACTTACCTAGGGAGTCTTTGCCATTATTGTGCACAAAGCACTTGCAACTAAATGCCCTAAGATGGGATATATTTAGCTTTCACCCTTTAAGTGACTCATAGGTAATCTTCTTACAAGAGGTCTAGTCATGCAACTAGTTATGATGTAGCATGCAAAAATTCAGCAAACTTAGCATTTTCAAATTCAGTTCCATGATCAGACCTCATTGATGCATGTTGATTACCTAGTTGTTTCTGAGTTTTCTAACAAAAGAAGTAAACATGTCAAATGCTTTATCTTTAGATGTTAAAAACAATGTCCAAGTAAACCTAGAGTAATCATCAACAAGCACCATAACATATCTTTTACCACCTCTGCTTAATGTTCTCATTGGACCACAGAGATCCATATGGACCAGTTCCATCATTTTGGAGGTGCTAACCACTTTCTTGCATTTAAATGAGGATCTTACCCGCTTCCCTCTTGCACAAGCCTCACAATCTTTGTCTTCCTTGAACTTGATGTTAGGCAGCCCTATCACCAGATCCTTGGAGATTAATTTGTTGAGTTGACTCAGACTTACATGTCCAAGTCTCTTGTGTCAAAGGAGGGGATCATTTTCCAACACACTTAAGAAAGTGAGTTCATTTTCTAAAAGTGTGGACAAATCTAAAATGTATGTATTGTTTACTCTTCTTCCCTGCAAAACAATCTTGTCAGTGGTAAGATTAATCACAAAACATTTGGTAGAGGTGAATGCTACCAAGTTACCTCTATCACATAATTGCGATACACTGATTAGACTGTACTTTAAGCCATCTATCAAGTACACATTCTCAATAGAGTGAGAATCAGTCTTACCTACCTTTCCAAACCCAATGATCTCACCTTTCTTCCCATTTCCAAAGGAGACATTACCTCCTTTGAGGTCCTCAAGTGAAAGGAACTGGTTCTTTCTTCCTATCATATGCTTTGAACAACCACTATCCATGTACCATATTTGGCTGCTCCCTTTCACTTGGACCCGCAAAAGAAAATCAGGGGTTAGTCTTGGGAACCCAAACTAGTTTGGGTCCTTTTATATAGGCAAAAGGGTGAATCAGATTCCTTTTAGCCCAACCTGGCAGCCTATTTTTCCCTTGAACAAATTCTTTATTCTTTTGACTAGCCTTTTCTTTTTCAATACATTCACTTTTATAGTGACCAATTTTACCACAGTGTGTGCAAATTATGTTTTCAGGAAGTGTGAGGTACTTGCTTTTGGGATCCCACTTAGGTGCAGGGGTCTCGTAGCCAAGCCCTCTCTTATTGCTACTATGGTGTTCATGCAGCCATGAAAGTGCATCAGAGGACCTATTCCATTTACAGGTTCTGTCTAGCTCGTGCTTAACCTTGTTTAGATCCTCCTTAAGGACTCTTATCTGCTCATCTCTTTTGTACAACTCATCTTTCATTTTTCCTACATTTTCTTCTAAAGTGAGTGTTGTGTGATCATCTTTCTTTTTACCAGTTCCTAATTTCAATTTTACATTTTCAGATCTAAGCTCTAGGACAGTGGTGTCAAGTTCATGAACCTGGTTCTTTAACTCAGCATTTTTACTTTCACTTTCACTAGCCCTAAGTTCCAGATATTTGCACTTAGCTTTCAAAATCACACACTCCTTAGACAGCTGTTCCTTTTCATTGTTTAGATCCTCAGATTCATCAATGAAATCCAGGAGTAACTCAGATAGCCTTTTTTTAGACAAAAATTTAATCTTGTCTTTGAGATGAATTATACTTACCTCAGATTCCTCATCGGATTCTCCAATTGCCATAAGTACTTGTTCATCTCCATCTTCACCCTCTGAGTCCTCATCTGAGCTTTCTCCCTAAGCAGCAACCATAGCCTTTGTTGATCCTTTGTTCTTCTTGTGTTGAACCTATTCCTTCGTCCTGTTCCTTCGTTTAGCTATTTCCTTCTTCCATTCAATTTCTCATTGAGGGCAGTTTTTGATGTGGTGATCAGTCTTCCCACACTTGTAACACCCCTCATTGGTTTGTTTTTCAGGAACCCTTGGTTTGCTGTAGCTTCCACTTCTTGAAGGAACCTTTCCTCTCATTAGGTACTTCTTGAAGTCCTTTGTGATCATGGTCATTTCATCCTCCTCTAGATCAGCACCTTCAGTGATTCTAAATGCCAGGATCCTTTCCTTCTTGGGTGCATCCATCTTCATGGTTTGCCTTCTAAGTTCATAGGCAGTGAGATTTCCAATTAGCTCATCCAACTTAAGAGTGGCAATGCTCTTTGATTCCTGAATAGCTGTGATTTTGCTGTACTGGCAAAACCCTTGTCAAAATCTTCTCAACTTTGTCTTCTTCAAGAATAAACCTTCCAAGAGACTTAAGTTCATTTGTCAGTGTGGTGAACCTTTTATACATCTCTTGGATGGTTTCCCTTCCTTCATGGTGAATTCTCATATTGAGAATACAGCAGTGTTCCTCTGGACCTCTTCACTTGAGGTGTTCCTTCATGAGCCACTTGCAAAGTGTCCCAGATTTCCTTAGCAGTGGTACAACTTTGAATTCTACTGTACTCGTCTGGACCAAGTCCACACACAAGCCATTTCTTGGCCTTAGCATTCTTTTCCCATTTCCTCAAGTCCACAGCATTGCAGTTAGCTCTTGTTTTTGGCACGTCTACTCCTTCAGCATTCTTCTTCGTGGTAGCTAGGGGACAATCAGTGATAATGTCCCATAGCTCATAGTATTCTCCGATGATGTGATCTCTCATCCTATTTTTCCACCAAGAGTAGTACTGGCCATTAAAGAGTGGAGGCCTATCAGTGGATTGCCCTTGCCAGTTTCCAGGCGGTGCGCTCATCTTGATCTGTTCCTAAGGTGTTAGAATCTTCAAGGATAACCTGCTCTGATACCAATTGATGTTTTATACTTCAATACCACACAAGAGGGGGGGGGGGGGTGATTTGTGTGGTGACCAATTTTTGCTTAAACTGATTATGGACGGACCTGGTTCTTCTATGTGTTCCTTCTGCTACTGTTGCGGAATAATAAATGTAGAAAGTAAAGAAAACAAGTATTTTTACGTGGAAAACACCCGGCTCAAAAGGTGAAAAAACCACGACCTACTACTTAGTAGGATTTTCCCCAACACTTCACTAAATCACTAAGCCAAAACAGCTTTTACAAAACTTTTTGTAAACCCAAGGATTACCTCTAATCCCGTTGTAGCACACAACCTCTAACTGTTGCAATAACTTCAAGTTAACTCTAACTTGAATACTTTGAGTACCTATTACAATTGCCTCTAGATAAAGCTGAAGGGTACAATATAAAACACCTACTACAATTGAACTAGAAATAAAGAAAGACACATAAAACTCTTTATGGCGCTAGTTCTTCAATCTGGTTCATGTAGCTTCAAGTTTGCACACTTGAATCACACACGAACGTCTTGCAAAAAGCCTTGCTATTTTGCTCTAAATTCACGTTTAACTTCTGCGTTTTTGTGCAACACATGTAATGTGAGAACATCTTGTAATTTATAGAGTTAGTAGATGAAGAAAAAACTAGAGTTCTGATGCAACTCTTCCTTGGTGGAAGAGTTCTAGTTGATCTCAACCTCTAACTCCTTCCCTATCTTGGATAATGTTCTCTTTGAGTAAGGAGTCCTTCTCCTTATCAATTATGCAACCTTTTCAATCAGGAGATATTAAATACACCAAGTTAAGCTTATCTCCTGCACGTGCATCCCACATGCTCGAACCTACCCGTTTTTGTGCACCTGAGGGATGGACCTGGTTCATGCCTGAGCTTCCTTTGTCAATCTTCAAAACTAACCTTCACTTGGGCCAACATTCATCTAAACCCATGATTTCACAAATTTTGCATGTTAAATCTACCCATAATCTATGTATTTAACTCAAATTGTGTAGAAATTACTTTCCTCAAAGTGTTAGGTGAAAAACCCTCTCAAAAAGCTCTAAAAATCGCTCGAGGAATGAAATAAATGTGCTCAAAATGCATAAGTCCCGAATTAAATGAGGTTATGCCTTTTGCTATTTCCGCACCCGCAATAAAATAGCCGTACCTGCGGTTCCGCTTCTACGAAAAAAGCCACGCAGGTGCAGACCAAGGCCAAGCTGACCCCCTTCGCTTTTGCGCCCAGCTGGTCTTGCCTGCGATCCCACGCCTGCGGCGATAAAATTGCACCTGCGATGATGCCCGCTTCTACGGTGGCGTCCTTCGCACCTGCGCTTTCGCAGGTGCGGTCCCCGGCTCGCTTCTGCGGTCACTGGGCTGCCTTTGCTGGTCCGCTTCTGCGAGCTCGCACCTGCGTCTAGCCAAGCGCAGGTGCGATTGCACCAGAAGCTGGGAGCTTCAGGTGTTGCTCCCATGTTCCGAATTTGGTCCGAGCCACATCCGATTAGCACTCAGAGCCCTTGGGGCCCCGCCCGAACATACCAACAAGTTTGAAATAGCAAAACGGAGTCGCTCGAACCCTCGGAACGGATAAAACAACATCAAAACTAAGAATCATACCCCCAAACCAAATGGCATCAACTTAAGAACTTCAAGTTCTTCAAACTTACCCCGAACGCGCCGAAACATACTTAAACTACTCGAATGACACCATATTTTGCGTGCAAATCTTAAATCACCATGCGGAACTATTCTCGGTATCGGAATCTCAATTGGACCTGGATATCACCAAAACCTACTCCAAACCAAATTTAAAGAACTTTAAAACCTTCAAAGAGCCAACTTTCACTATTAGGCACCGAAATGCTCCCAAGTCATCGAAAATTCGATCCGAACATACGCCTATTCTATCATCATACGTACCTATTGGAACCGTCAAATCCTGATTCCAAGGTCGTTACTCAAAATGTTGACCAAAGTCAAACTTAGCCCTTTTTGCCAACCTTAAGGAGCCAAGTGTTTTGATTTCAACCCGAACCCTTCAAAATCCCGAACTAACTGTCCCCACAAGTCATAAAATAGTAACAGAACATATGGGGAGTCTCATTTTGGGGAAAATCGTTCTAGAAAGCAAAAAGACCGGTCGGGTCGTCACATTCTCCACCTCTTAAACAAACGTTCGTCCTCAAATGAGTCTAGACTCATACCTAGAGTGCTGAATAAGTGTGGATATGTGCTCCACATGTCCTCCTCGGACTCCCAAGCCGCGTTCTTGACTGGTTGGCCTCTCCACTAAACCTTTATTGCATAAATCTTCTTGGACCTCAACTGGCGAACCTGCCTATCAACAATGAGAACTGATTCCTCCTCATAACCCAAGATCTAATCTAACTAAATTGTGCTGAAAGATAACACATGCGGCCTGTCGGCATGTTACCTTCGGAGCATAGACACGTGGAAAACCGGATGAACTCCCGATAGACCGGGAAGCAAAGCAAGCTTATAAGCAACCTCCCCAACTCGTCTCAACACCTCAAATGGACCTATAAACCTTGGGCTCAACTTTCCCTTCTTCCCGAACCTCATGATCCCCTTCATCAGCGAGACTTTCAAGAGAACCTTCTCGCCCAGCATAAATGATAAATCATGCACCTTCTGATCCGCGTAACTCTTCTGTCTGGACTGTGCTATGCGAAGTCGCTCCTGAATCAACTTTACCTTTTCCAAGGAATCCTTCACCAAATCAATACCATATAACTTAGTCTCGCCAGGCTCGAACGATCCGATGAGTGAGCGACATCGTCGACCAAATAAAGCCTCAAATGGAGCCATCTCTGTTGACGCCCCCTTTTTCTAAAGCAAAATCGGGTTTACGACATTTGGGAAGACAATTCTATTCCCGTTTGGGTGTCACACCTCCTTTTTTACACACCTACCCCGAAGGATAAAATGTATAAGGGAGTTTGTCCATTTAAAGTGACATTATTCGAAATGGGATTATTTATTTATTTTTTAGAGTCGCCACTTGGGAAAGGATTGGCTTTTGGTGTCCCAAGTCACCGATTTAATTTAAATCCCAAATCGAGGAAAAAATCGACTTCCCAATTGGAGTCTGCGAACCAGAGATTCTGAATAAGGAATTCTGTTGACCCGAGGGAAGGTGTTAGGCACCCCCGGATCCCGTGGTTCCAGCACGGTCGCTTAAATTATTATAAATGGCTAAAAATCCGATTTTTATACACATTCCAACCTACAATGCAATTTTTGAGATTATTTACCGCTTTAGTTATTTTTACGAAAGTGAACGCCGTTTAAGAGCGTGTTTTTGGATCACGTCACATGAAATGCACCCGGATCCTCAATACCTCTTATTCAACGTTTTGGGATTTAGATTTGGGTCACATAAATGTGCACCCGTATTTAAGAAGGTAAAATTATTAAAAAGCGCGCCTAAAATGGCTAGCGTCTTATTCACTTTGCGGGAAGCCATAAAAATTCGCTAAATGGCATGTCCCGAATTTCTAAGTATTTTAATTAAGTATTTAATGAGGGCCCTGCAATTTATATGTTTTGTGCGGCGAGGCTCGTCTCATTTTTAGTTAAAGGCCATCCTAAAAGAAACTATGATTTTCTATTATAGTGTTGTCTCTAAAAGAGGCCCTAATTAATTAGCATTATAAAATTCGGGCCTCAAGTTCAAGTCCGTACTCAAACAAAAGGGAAAAACCTCTTAATTTGAATTCACTACCTAACTTGAAAGCCCAAAACCTATGTTACAACTTCGAGCTTTCAGCATTGAATTTTGAACTTGGTCCAACAGAATAAAAATGAAATCGTTTTGTGGACTGCTATCAACTTTGGGCCTTGACGCAAGCCCAATTGGGAAAGTAGGTAGACCTGGAACTAGGCCTTGCGTCAATAATGTTGATGCCCAGGACAAATGGCGTGGGCTACCAACTCTGGGCCTATGGACGAGCCCAAACAAAATTACTGAGACGGCTTCAACTTCAAATTTAGTACAACTATCAATAAAAATCTAAATTTTCTATTCAGATCTATACTGAAGGAATCTTGCAAATAGTTAGAGGATTTGACAACTGAATTAAGGCAATCAAACTCAGTCATGATATAGAAACGCTGCTTTGATTTCAAAACTAAAATGTAAAGGCATGTGTCGTGTTTGGCTGAACTTAGCACATATACTTTTTTTTTTACCTGTTTTCAACAATCATTCTAACGCAGCTGAAATCTCAAACAAAAGAGATAGCTAGACTGAATTTAACCAATGCAGTTCCTATGAGCTAAATAGCACCTTAATCTGGAATCGAACCTCAAGTCTATCTAACGACCAGGTTAACACTTACTGCTATAATCTGTATCACATTTATAATAATCATATGAGTCCCAAAATAGTTCATACAGTCCAATATAAACAGTTATAATGTGCTAACAAACCAATTTCTGCTCTAACAATTACATGTCTCACTTCCAAACAGTCCTTAATTATTTATATGAAAATACAATAGGGTTTTAAATCTAGCTAACAATACAGCAGCATTCAATCCATTTCCAACTCTCGAGAGCTACAGGAAGTGTACCTGGGATTAAGGCAAAGTAAGAGAAGAAGGTTGAGTCAGCAACTTCAACAGCAGTATAGCAACAGAAATCAACAACTTGGGATTTATTGTAAACCCAGAGGCGATATCGAACAACCCAGGACAATTTCAACCAGTGAACTACCCAAAACAACTTGAATGAACCCACACAAAATTGAAATCAAAATCAGACTCGAACTATGAACTTCAGCAGCCAAACACAAGGTATTTCAAGTCATTTTTATCTTTAATCTAAGCTAGAAACTTGAATGTAGGAGCTGAAACTCGAAATTTATCTAAAAGACCTCAATAGAATGGTATTTCTTGGAGTTTTTGTTGCCTAGAGCTGCAGAAACTTTTCAGCCTTTTTCTGCCTCTCTCAAAATCTCCCTTCAGCTCCAAGTAACATTGCCTTTATAGGCAAATTACTAGGGCAACTCCAACTTTTAATTTTACCCTTTGCTCCCTCTTTTAACTCTATTTTTGCCCCTTATTTCCTGACTTGTTACACAAGTAACTACACCTATTTTGTGAATTTTCAGTTCAAAACCCCTTCTAGAAAGTCCTTGGGGGTTCTATTCTGATTTTTCATGATTGAAATCCCTAAACTACCCCTACCTCATTTCAATTT
This sequence comes from Nicotiana attenuata, assembly GCF_001879085.1. Classification (NCBI taxonomy): domain Eukaryota; kingdom Viridiplantae; phylum Streptophyta; class Magnoliopsida; order Solanales; family Solanaceae; genus Nicotiana; species Nicotiana attenuata. Next base: position 113,982 of record NW_017671047.1, read on the forward strand.
TTACTAAATCTGATTAAACTACCATTTCCCATGCCTATACTGCCCTTATTTGTCCCTGAAATTACTAGTCCCATACTAGTTGAATCCAAACTCTTTGTCAACTACGGTTAACTAAAATGGTATAAACTATTCAGCTATAACCAACTTAACTAGACAGAAATTAACAACTAATCAAGACTAAATGTTGAACTACAGAATGCTAAAAACAAAGATTAAACTATTATCTAGATTTTAAATGAAATAGAATTAAACTAACAGTTGAAAATCAGCTCAGAAACGAACAAAAAATGAGAATTAGCCTAAGGACTAACCTAAACATTTAGCTAGAAATCACAGACAGAATTATATCGAAATTAAATCAACAATTAGAATTATTCGAGGATTAGAACTAAACTTAATTAAACAGATAAAACCCAAATCAAATTAAAACAAAACTAAAAAAAAATAAAACGAAGACTCACTGGTTTCGTTCTTCGAACTTGATTGATTTCTGGAATTGAATTTTAATTAATATTATAGGTTTATTTTATCAAAAATAAACTTATAACACTAATTAAAATCATCCAAATTATTGAGACTCCAAACGGGCTAAAGATTCGAAAACCCTAGATCCGAGATTCGAGCTTAACCGGTGATATTCTAAGGTTTTTGGCTTGGGTTTCAGGTTGAGGAAGTTATGGGGACTATGGGATGTGAACTTGGTTGAGTTTGGGCGATTTGGTGTTTTCACCGGTTTTTTAGATTTGAGATTTGACAAAATCGATGAGGATTTGAGGGAAATAGATTTGGGGGTTGGAAAGAGGAGGAAAAGAGGAGTGAGGGGTGTAATTTTGGGATTATTTGGAGCATCGCCGCCGGCGGCGGCGATTTTCGGCCGGCGGCGGATGGCGGAGGACGGCAGCACACGGTAGCTCAGGGTGGAGGGTGGCGGCCGGAGTTTATTTTGGTCTCTGAGGATGGGGTGGACTGAAGAGGCGATGGGGGTAGGGGGGGTATATTCAGACACTTATATATTAAATGTTGTAGGCTTCAGGACCGTTGGATCAAGTAACCTAGATGGCTAGGATTAACTTGACGTAAAACGACGTCGTTTAGCCATTAGGGGGTCTGGACCGGGTTGGATGACGGGTCTTGGGCTCATTGACCGGGTTATTTCGTTTGGGTTCAGCCATTTTGGCCCAAATTCGGGTCTTTTAAGACCAACTTTTCTCTTTTTCTCAAAATTGTTTTCTCTTTTCCCTTTTATTCTTTTTTTGTATTTTTTATAATTTTCTGACTTTATTAAAATGCAAGATTAACATAAAGACCAAATTTATTTCCAAAATTAAACTAATTAAGTCCTAAAAATTGATTAAGTCCTACTTAAATTCATACAATTAAAAGAGAAAATGCAAAAATGGACTATTTTTGTTATTTTCTTTATATTTTGTTTTAAAAATAACTTAACCACTAATTAATCATGAAATTAGATCCTAAACGCAAATGCCAAGTATTTATATGAATTAAAATTCACAAAAAATGCAAACAATCAACAGAAACTAACACAAA
>NW_017671047.1:115820-118253 GCF_001879085.1 Nicotiana attenuata
GTAGCTGGGGACTACCAGGAGCTGTGATTTTCACTGCTGTTGCTGCTGTTACTGCTTGCTGAACCTCCTTATTACACCAAAAAGAAAATCAAAGCTAAGCTAGCTATGCCTATCAACTATGAGTTACAAGATTCCTATCTATAATTCTCTTGAAGCTTGATCTTGAGTCTTAGCTGATTTTGTTGTGGACGCCGATCTGAATCTTGATGTTCGCAAGTTGTTGGTGTTGTTTCTTTTGCAGCATTGGGTCAAAGTGGGATCGGCGGAGCTTGTGGCTTCAATCAGATTTTGAGCAATCCGCACCCTTGTTTGCTTCAACACTTGGAATTTATTTCTTTTTTGTTCTTTTCTTCTTTTCTTGATTCCGGATTGAGATTTATTCCATGGGTCATCTCACACCTTGTGTCTTGAGGTTGACCTGCTTAGGATACCAAAACAAACAAACAAACGAAATTTTCTGCCCCAGTTTTCACTAGGAGAATTTCGTGAGTTTAGTTGTAACACATATCTAATCAATCAAATTGGAAATGTGTAAAGGGATCCTCGGTTTTTGCTCCGGGATTTTAGAAAGAAAAAGCTCCACAGTTTTTGTGCCGGGAGATCCTCGATTTTTGTTTCGGGATTTTGGAAAGAAAAAGCTCCACGGTTTTTGTGCCGGGAGATCCTCGGTTTTTGTTCCGGGATTTGGAAAGAAAAGCTCCACGGTTTTTGTGCTGGGAGATTTGTTCCGGGTTTTGGGAAAGAAAAAAAAAAAAAGCTCCACGGTTTTTGTGCCGGGAGATCCTCGGTTTTTGTTCCGGGATTTGGGAAAGAAAAAGCTCCACGGTTTTTGTGCCGGGAGATCCTCGGTTTTTGTTCCGGGATTTGGGAAAAGAAAAAGCTCCACGGTTTTTGTGCCGGGAGATCCTCGGTTTTTGTTCCGGGATTTGAAAGAAAAAAGCTCCACGGTTTTTGTGCCGGGAGATCCTCGGTTTTTGTTCCGGGATTTGGAAAGAAAAAGCTCCACGGTTTTTGTGCCGGGAGATCCTCGGTTTTTGTTCCGGGATTTGGGAAAGAAAAAGCTCCACGGTTTTTTGGCCGGGAGATCCTCGGTTTTTTGGCCGGGATATTTAAGGAATGGGATCCTATGCTATCATGATTTGTTTTTCTTTTTGGGATTTTTATTTTAACTTCTTTTCTTCTTTCTTCTATCTTTTGTTTTTCCTTTTTCTTGTTTCTCCTTTTATTTAGCAAAATACATGAAAGAACTTGGGGAGGGTGAAACTTCCTTTTTGGTCGTTTTCCTGCTGCAGAGTTATTTCAGCGCTTGCGCATTTCATTTCTTTTTGGACTGCACCTGCTTCTTGCACGGTTGCTTTGAATCAAACCTGTTTTCAACAAATAACAATTTGTTAGTTTGAAACGGTGGTTGGTTTTGTGGCCTTGATCATCTCAATTGCTTGATCTCGGCCCCATTTCCGTTGAGAACTTTGCTGCTTGTTTGCCTTTGAGGGTGAATTTCTTTTCAAACCGACCGGGTTCAGCCTTCGGAATTTCATTATGAATCGCCCGTGTGGGCTCTGACCTTGTCACTTTATTCTGCCCTTGCCTTTTATTTTCTTTCTTTTTTCCAATATTTTTGCTTCAAAAGCATCAATCACTATGGTCAGTCGAGATTGGCCTGACGCACTCGCTGAGGCTGGGTATTTCTTCGACTCTGACCAGGCGAAGCCTTGTGAAACCGGTCCTGCCACCTTTTCTTTGTACTAGTTACGGAATCAGAGATAAACCGAAAGGGATTCAAAGAAAAAGTATGCAAAAGGCAAGCATATGATTTTAAAAAGAGGCATCCCTTTCGGGGAAAAGAAGGACTTATCTGGGGTGTGCATGCTGGCTTCAAATGAACATGACATGCTTCTTGGACTGGATGCCCGACCCACACAAACTTTCCGGCTTCTCGTGAACCCATTAATCAGTATTTCAAAACCAGGGAACCTTGCCAGGACTCCTTTAGTGGCGAGATGTCTTCTTTTCGGCCGACAGCGCCCTTTGCGGGTTTTCGCCAATCGACCTCTCTCATTTCTCTTCTCACCATCGCCCGATAGTGCTCTTTACGAGTTTTCACCAACGGACTCTCATTTTCAATTTCTCTACTCACCATCGCCTTATGGTGCCCGAAGGTTTTCACCAATAAGACTCTCTCATTTTATTTCTCTCAATTTGAATTGTATCAGATTCCAACAATGACGTTTGCCGCTTCCATGCCTTTGTCAATTGATCGGAAGGACTTGGACAAGGTTTTGGGTAAAAGAATTCTGGATGGAGGTACAACTTTGGAACCATTTCGGCGGATTCATGGCCGAACCATTACATCATCTGCCCCAGTTTCATTTTTCGGGGAAATTGGGATTTTTGCTTTGGTGTGACTGAACCTCATGGGGAGGCTGCCTACGT
>NW_017671047.1:118421-120308 GCF_001879085.1 Nicotiana attenuata
ACAAGTGGGTTTTACGAAGGGTTTGATTAGTAGTTTTGGATAGTGAGAAAGAAAGCCTTCGTCATCTCAATTGCACAAAAGCCATCGTGGAATGAGGATTAGACGTAGTACCTTTTTACTGCATCTGCGTTGACTGCTGTCTCAGGATCATTCCCTTTGATGTCTCCCGGATACAGTGCTCCTCTTGGCAATATTTTTCGAATGATGTACGGACCTTTCCAATTGGGAGCGAATTTCCCTTTTGCTTCCTGATGATGAGGGAGAATACGTCTGAGTACCAGCTGTCCCACTTCAAAATTCCTGGGACGCACTTTCTTATTATAGGCACGGGCCATTCTTTGTTGTAAAGCTGTCCGTGACAAACCGCGGCCATCGTTTTTCATCAATTAATGCCAATTGCTCTAGTCGGGTTTTAACCCATTCACTGTCCTCAATCTCCGCTTCAACGATTATCCGGAGTGAAGGAATTTCCACTTCTGCAGGTATGACTGCTTCAGTACCGTAAACTAACAGGTACGGTGTGGCTCCAATTGAAGTGCGTACTGTGGTACGGTATCCAAGTAAAGCAAAAGGTAACTTTTCATGCCATTGCCGGGAGCTTTGAATCATTTTTCTCAGAATCTTCTTGATGTTCTTATTTGCTGCCTCGACAGCACCATTGGCTTTTGGCCGATAGGGAGTTGAGTTTCTATGCGTTATCTTGAATTGTTCACATACCTCCTCCATCAGGCGACTGTTCAAGTTAGCTGCATTGTCGGCAATAATAATTGCAGGAATGCCAAAGCGGCAAATGAGATTGGAGTGCACAAAGTCTACCACGGCTTTCTTGGTGACTGACTTGAGGGTGATGTGTCACGACCCAAACCGAAGGGCCGCGACGGGCACCCGGTGCCTTACTCAACCGAGTACCAACGTAACATATCTTTCTTATCATACTATCATGGGTAAATAAGCTAGAAAACCCTTCATGAGATAACAAGAATAAAACATAAGGGAATACTTAACGTATGATGACCCAGCATGATATACAAACTTATACATGTGACATACGGGCCTATAAGGCCGACATGACCATTTGTAAACTCAAAACATAGGCCGACAAGGCCATACAAGTATCCACACACCTGACATCTGTCTACAAGCCTCTAAGAGTACATAAAATTAGAAAGGTCGGGACAGGGCCCCACCATACCAATCAATACATATCCAAAGCATACTGACCAAATAGGCAACTCCAGAGCAAGTGGAGTACACCAACACCTTCGCTGAGCTGATAGCCTACTAGGAGGAATGTCAACCTGTCTATCGGGACCTGCGGGCATGAAACGCAGCGTCCCCAGGCAAAAGGGACGTCAGTACGAATAAAGTACCGAGTATGAAAGGCAGGAAAGCATAAATAAGAACAGTAATGTAAAGAGAGGTAGAGGAGATACAACCTGTAACATCTGAGTGCCTCTGGGGGCTACTGACATGAAATGCATAATACATATATATACATAAACTTTTAAAAACATACGCCTCTGTGGGCATCATCATCATCATATCATACCCGGCCTCAAAGAGGACTCGGTAAAAACATACCCGGCCACGTGGAGCTCGGTAAACCCAACTGATCAGTGGTTGCACAATAGGTGCCATACCCGGCCGACTATAGCGCGGCTCGGTAGAGTAAAGTAGATACTTATATAATGCATGCTGGACTCATGGAGTCACGTTCTAAACCTTTTGGAGTGACATAAAGTCATTGCACCATCGATTAACATTATGGACATCATGGCATCAATATGAACTTCACTAGGACTCAAGGATCATATATGCTTTCTTGGAATAACTTTGTAAGGAAAGAATAACATGGACAACCTTAGTTGCTAGGAGTAGATTCATTAT
>NW_017671047.1:123934-126942 GCF_001879085.1 Nicotiana attenuata
TATATTCGAGTACTTCTCAACAAGTTCTCCCCTGGGAGTTCTCCCGAGATTTCTTTGCCCTTGTATGTGACCACTGTCTGTTGGTAGTTCCATGGCACTGTAGAGGGGTCTGTCATTGGCTTCTGTGGTACGCGTCCAATAACCACTGGCTCACTCAGCCGAGGCGGTTTAATTGTCCCCCGCACCACATAGGCTCCTTTTGGTACGTATATTGGTGTTTCCCCTTTTATCTCAGCTTTCCTTGGAATGGTGACAAACAATGGTTTTTCTTGGCGTCCTCGGGGCACGTAGAGAATCCCATTCTCGGAAGAGTTCATTTCTGTTTTTGCTTCCGGTTTCTTATCAATCTCAGCTTTGACAATTTTATCCTTTCTCTCCCCTTTTCTTTGCTTTGGGAGTACCTTGGGCTTCTGTTCTACATCAGCAATGGCAATGATGGCTTTCAAAGCCGGATCAAATTCTCTGTCTTCGCAAATCATACCGATTACCAGCCCATTATTGTGAGTAGGCAACGGGTTATTGGTCACATTCGGGGCTTCTTCGTCCCTCAGCACTATCTTCCCTTGTTCAATTAGGTCTTCCACAGCCTTCTTCAATGTCCAGCAATTATCAGTACTATGCCCTTCGGCTCCTGAATGGTAAGCACAATGGACCCCTCGTTGATAAGATGAGGATTCTGGGTTTTGCCTGTTTTGGGGAATAGGCTGCAGTAGGTTCATCTGGACGAGCTTTGGGAACAGACTGGAATAAGACTCACCGATCGGTGTGAAATTTTGTCTCCTGGGCGGTTCTCGGGGACGAAGGTTATTTTGCAGTGGTCGGGGATTATACTGGTTCTGGTAAGGAGGTTGATTTCTTTGGAATGGGGGTGGATTTCGGTTAGCTTGTGGTTGTGGTCGGCCAAAAGGTTGTGCATTCATGACTGCATAAGGTGCAGGAGCATAGGCCGTTCCCGTATGCGGGTAGTAGTGTTGAGGGGTTCTTTCAGAGAATACCGGTCTGGGAGCCCGATATCTTCTTTCTCTCGATGCCACCATCATTGTATCCTCTTTCTTTTTGCCTTTGGCCATTCCTCCAGACCCACCTTGAATGGCTTGGGAGGTGGCTCTTATGGCTGCTTGACTCAAAATTCTACCTGTTTTCAAACCATTTTCTACCATCTCTCCGATTTTTATTGCCTCGGCGAAAGGTTTACCCATGGCGGACATCATATTCTGAAAATAATCTGCTTCCTGTGCTTGGAGAAAAACAGTAACCATCTCCACCTCGTCCATTGGAGGTTTCACTCTCGATGCCTGTTCACGCCATTTAATTGCATACTCACGGAAGTTTTCTGATGGTTTCTTCTTTAGATTTGCCAAAGAGTTCTTGTCTGGTGCGATGTCAATGTTGTACTGAAATTGTCGAACAAAGTCTCGGGCCAGATCATCCCAAATATACCAACGTGATACATCTTGATCCATGTACCATTCTGAAGCGATACCTACCAAGCTTTCTCCAAAATACGCCATCAAAAGCTCTTCTTTGCCACCGGCTCCCCGTAACTGATTGCAATACTTCTTTAAGTGAGCAATAGGGTCACCGTGTCCGTCATACTTCTCAAATTTTGGAGTCTTGAACCCTAACGGCAAATGAACATGCGGGAACATACATAGATCCGTGTATGAGACACTCTTTTGCCCGCTTAATCCTTGCATGTTTTTCAGGCTCTGCTCGAGGCTCCTCATTCTCTTTGCCATTTCATCCTGTTCTGTGTCTTTGGGTTTTTGTCTTGCCCTGGCGTAAGCTCGTATGGGGGTGGCTGAGAGTAATTGTATACGGGATACTGGGGAGGATCTGATGGGAAGGCGGGGTTTTGGAATGTGAATGCTGAAGGATCAAAAGCAGGCCTTGGCAGCGAAGGCTGTGTGGTGGCAGGACACGGTGGAGCAGTGACGATGTTAGGAACCATTCCTGTTGGGAATACCTGGGGACGGACCTCAGAAGGTGTTCCAACGAAGTGGGTAGTCATGGTAGGTTGTCCAAAAGGGGTAGGAGGGTGACTGATAGGGACAGTGGTAGCACCTCCAGCTCTGGGAATAATTCTGGGAATCCGGGAATATTGCTTGGAGGTTCCTTTCCATTGTTCCAAGCATCCCACATTTCCATCAATCGCAAGCGCAAGATTCGATTCTCTTCAGCTGTAAAAGATTCAGAGACCGGGACCCCCGAGATGGGGCTATCTTCAGAAATGGGGACTGCGGGCAAAGTCATTTCTGTAGACATTTCCACACTTCCTTTTGATCTGGTAAAGTATTGATGCGATGCCAGCTTACCACAACCAACCACCGTTTCTAAAAGCTAGGCTGGATTGAGCAACACACGGTTAGTTTGAAACAAACAACAGATAGGTAATCGCACATTGGGGTGTGATGCACTTATACAGTTAAACAGATGTCTACATGTTTGCACTGGTTGCATGTGTCATCCCGGCTTTCTTTTCTTTTGCTTTCTTTTCCTCTCTCTCTCTTTTTTTTTTCATTTTTCCCTCCTCCTTGTTTTTCGTTTTCCGCTTTTCCTTTTCTTTTGCCATGGTTTTTTTTTTATTTCTATATTTTATTACTTCTCTTTCTGCCATTTCTTTCTCTCTTGTTTTTCTTCCCCCCATATTTTAGGGTTACGGTCGAATCCTATGGAGATTGCCTACGTATCATGACCCCGCATGAATCAGACCAAGCGTAGTTCTTGCAAATAGATGAGAACTCAAATGCAAGAAATAAAGAAACAATTTTATTTTTTGGGAATTTTCAAATTTTCATTAATAACAAAAGGCAATTACAAAGCTACTAGACTATTTTCTTTTTTGGAAATGAAAACTACGGCCTCAAGAGTACATCAAAGCTTCAAATCCCGGGGCCCGCGGGGCATCACTCGGCATCGCCGCGGGCCTGCGTGCAAGACCCTTTTGCAACTGATCTAAATCGTTCATGACATGGCGAACAAATATCATCGCGGAGGCAAAGAATGTG
>NW_017671047.1:127430-133735 GCF_001879085.1 Nicotiana attenuata
ACTTTCTTTATTTTTAGCAGCTATTTTCATTTGTTGGATTTGAGCCTTGAGAGCTTCATTCTCTTGGGTCAGTTTCTTTTTGTCACCTTCATCGGCTGCGGCTTGCAAGCTGTTTTCAAACCGGAGATCCTGAACCTGTTTTTCCAATGCTCCTATTCGGGCCCTGTACTCCTTTTCTTTGGCTAACCAATCCCATTGTACCTGGGCCCCATCAGTAAATTGTTGTACGTGTGGTCTCTTGGCGGGTCTCTCGGGAATTTGAAATCTTTTGCCAAACCAGACCAAATATTTGGGGTCCACTTCGCCTTTAGCCTGATCCCGCACTATGGTTTTGGGCTCAAGATACCTACATTCATTCCATATCTGGCGGATTTTTCCTTCCGAAAATGCAGTTTTTGGGCCTAACTCAATGATTTGTCCGCTCAGGTCTTCATCATTGTGGACAGTTTGGAATCTTCCTAGTTGCCGCAGGACTCGGTAGGGAGCGTAGGGTTGGATGCTTCGAATGCCCATCAAAAGAATATATGGTACTTCTGCCGATGTGTACACAGCCTCAGTAGCGGGAAGCCAACCGAAAGCCCATTCAACTTTGTCCGCAGTCAATGATCTCAAGCATGACAACCAAGCCTCAGTACCCTCGGGGAACTCAATACCTGTTACCCGGGTTCCAAACTCCTCAATACAACTCAGCCCGGTCAAACCATAGTTCATGTACCCCGTGCGGTGACAAAGGTGCTCCTGTATATATAACTGTAGCAACAGATTACAACCCTGAAAGAATTTTACACCCTCTCGGCATATGGTCAAAGCTCGATACATTTCTGCCACAATCAGGGGAACCACCGTGCTGTTAGACTTCTTTATGGCAACATCCAACATTCCTACAAGGCCAATATCTATGTGACCGTCTTTTTGCGGACAGATCACGACCCCCAGAAAAGCTACCATGAAAGCCAATCCCCGCCGGGCCTCCCATTTATCTTTGTTTCCGGCGTGTGTCAAGCCGGTGTTAGGCTCATCGAAACCTCGCGTGTTGCCATATCGGTGGTATAAGAAATGAAGTGTGCAACACCCTTTTGATAGATGTTTATCCTAAATGTCCCGACTAATGCTCAACAAGTCCAAAAATATGTGGAGGGTTACCGGTCTCGGCGCCAATAGGTATCTACTCCTGAGGTTCCCGTTGAGACCCGCATATCCCGCAATCTCCTCTAGTGTGGGTGTAAGCTCGAAGTCCGAGAACCGGAATACGTTACGAGTTGGGTCCCAGAATGGTATCAGTGCTTCAATAATATCCGTTCTTGGTTTGATGTTCAACAATCCGACGAGACCACCCAAAACCTTGACCACCGTTTATCTGCTACCTTTTCCCAAGTCATTCCACCACATGTGGAGCTTCAAAGGGATCTCACTCGGAACTGAGAAGGGTTCAATGTCAGTGGTATTCATCCTGCACATTTATTCAAAGGGCATTTAACGACTTATTTTGACCTAACGGAAAAAGTGGCTATTTTTGTAAAATTTTCTTTATCTAGAAAAACAAGGACTTGGTTATGCAGATACGACCTTTCAGCACTTCTGGGAGGAAGATTTTAAGGCTGCCCGCAAACCATTTAAAATGACTCAGGGTGGCTGTTCTTGCAAAAACAGCCTTCCGGCGTCCTTTTGGGGACATTCGGCTTATTTTAAAACAAAAATGGCATCACCCGACTTATTTTGGTATTTTGGGGCTATTTTTGCAAAAGGGAGGTTGGACCCGATGAGGGTTGCCTACGTATCTCACATCCGGTGAGAATCAAACCAGCGTAGTTCGGGAAAATGTCAAAACCAAATATATTTTTATTTGAACAACAATCCTTTCTTTTTCAAATATTTTCCTTTTTTATTTTTTCATAATCCGGCAGCATTTCTGTACTATTTGGGCATTGGTTTTTCAAAACAGGTGGTTACCCTCACTTAGTCCTAACATTGCTATTTTTCTCAATTTCCTCTCATTGTATACAGGCCGGTCAATATGCAAAGCTGAGCAAAGAAATGCACAAGTAGCACGTAAGATGCATCAGGATGGTCTTTTTCATTTCAGGTCACCTGTCCTAGACGGACCCAACCCCTTTGTTGAGTCCCCTAAGTCAAATGCACATGATGCAAACAAATGTTCCTACTAGGGATCCGGCATGAGGTTTTGTTCTTCTAGGTTTAAACCCTAGGTTTATTGGTCTAGACCTGGCTTACCCGAGCGGACAACTCGAGCCGAGGGGGAGGCAGCGTACCGGGGTTACAGAAGCTCCGCCGGCTTAGCAACTTATCCAAACCTCGCTCTAAATGGGAAAAAACTCTAAACAGAAGAGAAGCTACACGAAGTGCACCCTTCTCCATGATGTAGAAGACTCAGAGAGAGGAAGGGATTCGTAACAGTTTATATATACAATTCAACAATTATTAAAGCGGTAAAACATTTAGCACATGTAGCATGGAACATGTAGGAAAATCAGATAAGCCAAATATAACAGTTATTCTAAGCTCAAATTCTTGAACCCTGAACCGAAATTTTGGGTTCGTTTCCCCAGCAGAGTCGCCAGAGCTGTCACACCTCCTTTTTACACACCTACCCCGAAAGATAATGTATAAGGGAGTTTTTCCATTTTAAGTTACATTATTCGAAATGGGATTATTTATTTGATTTTTAGAGTCGCCACTTGGGATAGGTTTGGCTTTTGGTGTCCCAAGTTACCGGTTTTTTCTTGAATCCCAAATCGAGGAAATTTTGACTTTCCGAATGGAGTTTGCGAACCAGAAATTCTGAATAAGGAATTCTGTTGACCCGGGGGAAGGTGTTAGGCACCCCCGGATCCCGTGGTTCTAGCACGGTCGCTTAAACTATTATAAATGGCTTGATATATGATTTTAATACATGTCATCCTACAGTGCAATTTTAAAATTATTTATTGCTTTTAATTAATTTTTAGGAAATTAAACGTCGTTTAAAACATGCTTTTGGATCACGTCACATGAAATGCACCCGGATCCGCGACACATTTTATTCAACGTTTTGGGATTTGGATTTGGGTCACATGAAATGCACACCCGAATTTAGGAAAGTACAATTATTAAAGAATGCGCCTAAAGTGACTAACGTGTTATTAACTTTGCGGGAGGCCATGAAAATTCGCTAAATGGCACTCCCGAGTTCTAAATATTTTTAATGAAGTAATTAAAGAGGGCCACGCAATTTGTGATTTTATTTGGCGCGGCGCACCTCGTTTTATTTTTTAAGGCCATCCTAAAATGGACTATTATTCTCTATTAAAGATTGTCTCTAACGGCCTAATTAATTAGCATTTGTTCATGAACTATTATTAAAAAGCAATCGAACACACTTTTGGACCTCAAGATCAAGTCCAAATTCAAACAAGAGGAAAACCGCTTAATTCAAATTTGCTACTTAACTTGGAAGGCCTAAACGTGCATTACCAAATTAAATTGTCAAGTCTTAAAAGAAATCTAGGTCTCAGCACATTGGGCTTTAAGATCAGCCCAAGCGTGAGAAAATTGCTGCCAGGTTTTTATAAGGAATTATGCAATCGTGGGCCTTTGCACAGGCCCAAGTGAAAAATGAAACAGAATCAAGAGGCCTGTGTCACACCTCCTTTTTTACACACCTACCCTGACGGATAAATGTATAAGGGAGTTTTTCCATTTAAAGTGACATTATTCGAAATGGGATCATTTATCTACTTTTAGAGTCGCCACTTGGGAAAGGATTGGCTTTTGGTGTCCCAAGTCACCGGTTTAATTTAAATCCCAAATCGAGGAAAAATTCGACTTCCCAATTGGAGTCTGCGAGCCAGAGATTCTGTGTAAGGAATTCTGTTGACCCGAGGGAAGGTGTTAGGCACCCCCGAATCCCGTGGTTCTAGCACGGTCGCTTAAATTATTATATATGGCTGAAATTCTAGTTTTAAATACATGCTCGGACCTATAGTGCATTTTTAATATTATTTACCGCTTATAATTTATTTTTACGAAAGTGAACGCCGTTTAAGAGTGTGCTTTTGGATCACGTCACATGAAATGCACCCGGATCCTCAACACCTCTTATTCAACGTTTTGGGATTTGGATTTGGGTCACATGAAATGCACACCTGACTTTAAGAAGGTAATATTATTAGAGAACGCTCCTAAAGCGACTAACGTGTTATTAACTTTGCGGGGGGCCATGGAAATTTGCTAAATGGCACACCCAATTTCTAAAATATTTTAGTATGGTACTTAACGAGGGCCCCGCAGTTTATATGTTTTGTTTGGCGAGGCTCGTCTCACGTTTTATTTAAAAGCCATTCTAGAGAACTATGATTTTTACTACAATGTTATCTCGAAGGAACCTAATTAATTTGCATTTTTTTTTTCTATAAACTCGGGTCTCGAGTTCAAGTCCGAACTCAAACAAGAGAAGGTCCTCTTAATTTGAGCCCGCTACCTAACTCGAGAACCTAAATCTATAATTGCAATACTGATTTTCATGTTCTAAATGCCTGTTTCAACGAAATTTGTCCTTCAGCAATTTTTTTTTGGCCTTACAGGCTTGGGCCCAACTCTGTCACGCAAGGCTGGTCAGGTGCAGACCTAGTGCTGGGCAAATTTGGCCCATTGTTGTTAACTAGCACTAGTTTTATAGAACAAACCAAGAGGGTTTTGGGCCAGAAGCCCAATTGAATTCAGGTAAATTAGTGAGAGGATTTGGGCTTCCCGGGAGCCCAAACTTAATGTAAGTCCAGATCCAAAGCCTATTCTTCTGGGCTGTGGAATTACAAACTATATGAATCCTCAAGTATTCATTTCTTCACAAGTTAGCCTAAACTCATCAATCTAAAAAAAACGTAAAATCAGAAAATTCTTATGCTCAAACTAATCAGAACAGCGAATTGGCCCAGTGGTAATTAAGCTACGGTTTAATCAATGAAACTGGTTCGAGATGGATCATCACATAAACGAAAATCAACAATGAAATTCGATAAGCTAACGGACTACACGTTCCGTTAAACACATGGAAACTAGACCTAATACCACTACACATTCCATTGTATCATACGGAAATCTAAAGCAATCCAAACGATCTAGTAAAACAAATGGTTCCAACAGTCCAGTCCTTAAATTATACATAATAATCTACTGATGTTCATAGAATTAAATGAAACAGAACGCATGAATTAACAAAAGGGTTATGTTGTATTCCGGTTCATGTCTTCAACTTGAGATTTACATGATAAGTACCTGAGAAATTGTATACAGAGAAAGAGGTAAGGTCAGCAGCAGCAGAAGGCAGCAACAGCTCAAAACTTAGTCTCAAATCTCAGTATTAGTACCAAAGGAGACCCAACAGCTCAATAACCAACAAATAAACTGGAATTTTCGACTTGAATAGACCAATATCAACTCAGAACCAGCTTAGGAATCTCGAAAAATAAACCTCACATATTGAGAATGTTAAGGCTAGAATCTGAAACTGTTAGAATTTTAAGCAGCTGAAAATTTTCAATCCTGCACTGGCAGGGATTTTTAAAACTTCCAGAGAATTTTTCAGGGTCTAACCCTTGCTGCACAAGGCAATGTAGGTGCCTTTTATAGGCAAAACCTAAAGCTACCTTCAGATTTTAGTTTTCTTTTTAGTCCCTCTCTTATTTAGCTTTCAGTCCCTCATTTTTGAGACTTATTACCCAAGTAACAACACTTATTTTATTAAAAACTACACTAAAGTCTATTCTAGAAGGTCCTATACCCATTACAATTCCTACACTACCCTTCTCTTGCTTTTACAATTACTATTCCTAATAAAACTACCCTTTTCTATGCCCAAACTATCCTTCTACTAGTCTGAAATTACCAAGCTATACTAAAACTGTCAGCTATAACCAAATCAATAATCATACCAGAATATTAAATTACTTATATCAACAGAAAATGCTAACTCAAATAAATAACACCTAAACAGAATTCAAAACACCAATATTAAACAAACAATTACTAATATTTAGATTAAAGTTTAATTACGAACTAAATCAACCACTAACACTAAACAAATCAAGGATAAAAAATTTAAGGAAAATTACTACAAATCTAAAGCAACACTAACTGGAAAAATAAGCGAACAAAAGATACATAAATCGGAAATAATAAACAAAATAAGAATTAATACAAACAGTAACCAAAAAAAAGGAAAAATGGAAAAGGAAGAAAACTCACTGTTGGAGGCGGGTAAGCTCGACTCGATCCCCGAACACGCGAATCCTTTTTTTTTTTTTAAAAAA
>NW_017671047.1:135981-144743 GCF_001879085.1 Nicotiana attenuata
TAAAGCATGCTTATAGAGCCCGGTAGAAGAAAGAACAGAACACAAAAATAGAAGAACATGCATAATATGGCAAAACATAAGAACATAGGAGCAGACATGCGAGGAAAGAACACAAGAACATGGCATAGACAGATTCACACAAAGAAAAGAAGAAGAAGAAAAGTCAGAAGTCGTTTTAAGATTTTCGAAAACCCTAAATTGAAACAGAATAATTTTGAAAAGAAAATTGGGGAAAAGCTTTAAAACATTGAATATAGCACAGATCCACCATAGATCTAAGTAAATAAAAGAGGAAGGAACCTCGAATAGCCTTAGGGTTTCTCTAAAACAATGAGAAGGCTTGGAAGAGGTCTGGTCATGAGTCAGAGATGGCCATGACTAGGCTTCTAAAGCTCGAATACGTCGGAATGGGACGCCGTCGAGGTCAGACCTCGAAATCTCGAACACCCATGGTTTAGGGGTGAAGGAAGGTAAGCACAGGTCGTCCATGGCCTGAAAAGCCATGGACTCCGGCGAGATAATGGTCGGAGAAGACGAGGGAGGCGATTAGGGTTTGAGTGCTTGAGAGCGTTTGAGAGAGAAGAGAGTTCGAAGGCGGCTGTCGAAGAGAAATGGGGATTAGGGTTAGGTCATGTGGAATTAAAAAGGAAAGAATCATTTGTGGTCGTTGATCAAAAGGATCAACGGCCTGGATTTAATAGAACCCCGGGCGGGTTTAGCAATTGGGTCAGGGGTCGGGTGAGAAATCAAATTGGGTCGTTTTGATTTGGGGGCGGATTGGGCCAAAATTAAGGCTAAAATTGAAATGGAATTGAGGCTGCA
Source organism: Nicotiana attenuata (assembly GCF_001879085.1). Classification (NCBI taxonomy): domain Eukaryota; kingdom Viridiplantae; phylum Streptophyta; class Magnoliopsida; order Solanales; family Solanaceae; genus Nicotiana; species Nicotiana attenuata. The sequence continues at coordinate 136,804 of NW_017671047.1, forward strand.
GTTGAAACGAAATGGGACTACATTTTAAATAGCCAGTTTTTCCCTTTTTATTTTATAAAAATAGTGAATGATTTTTAAAAGAAAATTGAAGATGCTGAACCAATTAATAATACATATGTATTAATTTAAAAATATTAGAACTAATTTTACAATTATAAAACACTATTAATCGTAAAATAGGCTATAATTGCCTTTATATGCAATTAGCTTTAAAAATACCAAACAAATTTGTAAAAAAAAATATACAAAATATTACCTTAATTATATTTGGTGTAAATATGAGATTAAAATAAGTTATTCACAAAAAATGATAATTTTGGGAATAATTATTGGATTTTGTACTGTTAAAATAGACAATAAATTGATTTAAAAATAAGGAAAAATACCAAAACTCTTGGGAATGCTTATATATGCATGCATATGCTATTTTGAGGATATTTTGAGTACATAAAAATACTTAGGGAAAAATTGGGTATCAACACTAGTCATAAATCACATCAAGCCTACCGAAAAGGACAACAGAAATTTACTACTAGTCTCATAACTCTCAACAAGGACTAGAAACAGACGATAGACACGGCTATCACTCATAGAACCTCCCAACAGGGTAACACATAACAGAGTGCTAATCATGAAACGGAGCAACAACTAGGGGAACTCATCCCGATAAACAGAACTGTAATGAACTATTGATGGTGCTCCTCTATAACCAACCGAAAGCATACCTGAATAACATCATCTGGTGTAGCGGCCTTAAGCCTACTATATGAAACACACTAACCGTCCGGGCCTCCCTCTCTTGGGCGCCCTCTATTGTCACGACCCGGATTCCCCACCCTCGGGGGTCGTGATGGCGCCTACTAATAGGAGCTAGGCAAGCCAACTTAATTAACCATTTTAATTAAATACCTGTTCCCTTTTAATAATTAACCGCATTAAATAAAGGCGACGAATTAAATCATAAGCGGAAGGCTTAAATGTAGATAAAAGATCGATAATACAGAAGTTCCAACACATATATCTCTACCCCGGGACTGGAGTCACATACTCACGAACATCTAGGGAGTACTACATACAAAGTCTGAAAGAAACATAATCTGTTTATCTCGGGTACAATGAGATGACAGCCAAATGTAAAGATAGAAGGGAAACGCCGGGCCTGCGGACGCCTGCAAGCTACCTCGGGTCTCTCCGGACTGAAGGTTGGCCCCCGTGCTAATGCTGCTGCTGCTGCTCAATACCTGGACGTGTGCAAAGATGCACAGAGTGTAGCATCAGCACAACCGACCCCATGTGCTGGTAAGTGCCTAGTCTAACCCCGGCGAAGTAGTGACGAGGCTAGACTGGACCTCACATAAACCTGTGCAATTATAAATATACAGCAGAAATCGAAGTACAAGGCAACTATAGTATGGGAGGGGAAACATGCTGTAGGGAGATAACAATACTAACAGTAAATCCAAAGTAGTCAATCTAGGTGCAATTTAAAATTTAAGGCGAACAAGAAATTGATATCAACACTTAACACATTTGCATCAATAACTGTTGCGGCCCGCAACTCGACCCTATTACATTTCAACACTGTTGCAGCGTGCAATCCGATCCACAATTATCACTGTTGCGGCGTGCAACCCGATCCACAATGCCTACCTCTCAACCTTGCCCAAACAACAGTGACAAATAAAGGGCAAAGGAGTGAACAAGTAATTGGAAGGAGATCCCAAAAAGGGTACACAAACAACCGATAATAACCATGCAAGAGTAAATCGATATTTCTCATTTTCTTTCATTTTCATATCCTAGTTCTCATTAGCACTCGTGACAAGCTCCAAGGCATTTCTCATTTCATATGCTCTCACCATTTGTATTTCAGACCGAGCCAATGCTCCACGAATTTTCTACAATCACAATATCTTTCACAAGGTGTTTACCACGCATAGAAGCCATCAAATAAACATGGAAGGCATAACAATGTCCAAACAACCCACATATAAAGACTCACAGCCATGCTAGACCCCAATGTATAGGAACTCGTCACCATGCCTATACATCGGACTCGATCATTTAGCAATTAGCAAACAAGACTCAATTCCTATTCCCTCAAGCTAGGGTTAAACCAAACACTTACCTCAACTTCCACGGCCAATACATTCCTCCACAATCGCTTTCCCTCTCGAATTTGGCTCCAACTCAACCAAATCTATGCAATAAGGACTTCATGTTATCAATATGTGCTAAACAATTCAAAATCAATGACTAATTATAGCTTTTTCATCAATTTACCCAAAAGGTCAAAAATGCCCCCAGGCCCACATGGTCAAAACCCGAGGTTCGAACCAAAACCCGATTACCCATTCCCCCATGAACTCAAATATGTAAGTTATTTTGGAATCGGACTTGAGGTCCAAAACCCCCAAATTTTAGAAAAACCTAGGTTCTACCCTAAATTCCCAATTGAAATTATATTTAAGGATGTTAAGGAGTAAAGAAAATCAGTTAGAAAACACTTACCAATCGTTTTGAAGAAGTGGAATCGTTTGGAAAATCGTCTCTTATGTTTTGGGTTTTGAAAAAGTGAAAAATGACTGAAAATCCCGACTTTATATACTGTGCTGAAGACTGGCGCGGACCGCACAAAAATGCACCGCGGCCGCGCCGAGGAAGGGAAGAAAATGACTCTCTGAACCTACCCAGCGCGGACCGCACTGATTTAGTGCGCGACCGCGCTGGTTGAATGGACCCAAGACCCACTCTCTGAATCTCCCAGCGCGGACCGCACTGATTTGGTGCGCGGCCGCGCTGGTCGACCTAGAATTCACTGGCCCTCTGAACCTAGCCACGCGGACCGCGCATAAATGCACCGCGGCCGCGCGGCTTCCAGCGCGGACCGCGCGGAAATGACCGCGGCCGCGCTGGGGGCCTGCAACACCTGGACCTGCAACCATCTGATATTTCTAGCCTAAGACCTCCCGGGACCTACTCAAAACTCACCCGAGCCCTCGGGGCTCCAAACCGAACATACATATAAACTCAAAAACATCCTACGGACTCATCCGTGCGATCAAATCGCCCAAACAACATCATAATCATCAAATTAGGCCTCAAGACCCAGGATTTCCTTCCAATTTTCATAAAACATCAAGTTTAGAGTTTTTAGTCCAAAACACGTCAAACGACGTCCAAATTCAACCAAACTTTACAGAAAGTACTTAAGCCGTATATAAGACTTGTACCGGGCGTCGGAACCAAAATACGAGCCCGATACCACAGTCTTTTAATCAAATTTCATTTCCAATTTCCTTAATTATTTCCAGAAAACAATTTCACACAAAAATTCATTTCTCGGGCTTGGGACCTCGGAATTTGATTCCGGGCATACGCCCAAGTCCCATATTTTCCTACGGACCCTCCGGGACCGTCAAATCACGGGTCCGGGTCCGTTTGCCCAAAACGTTGACCGAAGTCAAACTTAATCAATTAAATACCAAGATTTAACAATTTTTCTCACAAATTTCATATTTAAACTTTTCCGGCTACGCGCCCGGACTGCGCACACAACTCGAGGCAACCCCAAATGAGGTTTCCAGGGCCTCAGAAGTACAGAGGGAGTAGGAATACAGGTGATGACCCTTTGGGTCGTCACATTCTCCACCTCTAAAACAACCGTTCGTCCTCGAACGGACAAAAGAAAGGAGTACCTGAGTCGGGGAAAAGATGGGGATAACGGCTCCGCATATCAGACTCGGACTCCCAGGTCGATGCCTCAGGAGGCTGACCTCTCCACTGAACACGAACAGAAGGAAAACTCTTGGATCTCAACTGACGAATCTGCCGGTCCAGAATAGCTACCGGCTCCTCCTCATAGGATAAGTCCTTGTCCAACTGGACAGTACTGAAATCTAACACGTGGGTAGGATCGCCGTGATACCTCCGAAGCATGGATACATGGAAAACTGGATGCACGGCTGATAAGCTGGGCGGCAACGCAAGTCTATAAGCCACCTCTCCCACTCGATCAAGAATCTCAAACGGGCCAATGTACCTAGGGCTAAGCTTGCCCTTCTTCCCAAATCTCATCACGCCCTTCATAGGCGACACTCGGAGCAATACCCGCTCACCAACCATGAAAGCTACATCTCGAACCTTACGGTCTGCATAACTCTTCTGCCTAGACTGAGCTGAACGAAGCCTCTCCTGAATGATCTTGACCTTGTCCAAGGCCTCCTGAACCAAATCCGTACCTATCAACCGAGCCTCTCCCGGCTCAAACCATCTAACCAGAGACCGGCATCGCCTACCATATAAAGCCTCATAAGGAGCCATCTGGATGCTCGACTGGTAGCTGTTGTTGTAAGCAAACTCCGCTAAAGGCAAGAACTGATCCCACGAACCTCCAAAATCAATAACACAAGCTCGGAGCATATCCTCCAAAATCTGAATAGTCCGCTCGGACTGACCGTCCGTCTAGGGATGAAATGCTGTGCTCAAGTCTACCCTTGTGCCCAACTCTCGCTGAACTGCTCTCCAGAAGCGTGAGGTAAACTGCGTACCCCGATCCGAAATGATAGACACGGGCACACCATGAAGGCGAACAATCTCCCGAATATAGATCTCAGCGAACCTCTCAGAAGAATAGGAGACTGCCACAGGAATGAAATGCGCTGACTTGGTCAGCCTATCAACAATAACCCATATCGCATCAAACTTCTTCCGGGTCAACGGAAGTCCAGTAACGAAGTCCATAGTAATCCGCTCCCATTTCCACTCGGGAAGCTCAACCCTCTGATGTAAACCACCAGGCCTCTGATGCTCGTACTTAACCTGCTGACAATGCAAACAACGAGCCACATATGCCACGATATCCTTCTTCATCCTACGCCACCAATAATGCTGCCGCAAGTCCTGATACATCTTCGCGGCGCCCGGGTGAATAGAGTACCTGGAGCTATGGGCCTCCTCTAAAATCAACTCTCGAAGCCCATCCACATTGGGCACACAAACTCGCCCCTGCAATCTTAAAACTCCATCCACATCTAAGGTAACCTGCTTGGCACCTCCTCGCTGCACCGTGTCTCTAAGGACACATAAATGGGGATCGTCAAACTGCCGATCACGGATACGCTCCAATAACAAAGAACGAGCAACCGTGCAAGCTAACACACGACTGGGCTCAGAAATATCTAGTTTCACGAACTGATTGGCTAAAGCCTGAACGTCCAAAGCAAGCGGCCTCTGACTGAGTGGAATATAAGCAAGACTGCCCATACTGGCTGACTTCCTACCCAAAGCGTCGGCCACCACATTGGCCTTCCCCGGGTGATATAAAATAGTGACATCATAATCCTTCAACAACTCCAACCACCTCCTCTGCCTCAAATTCAACTCCTTCTGCTTGAACAAGTACTGAAGACTCTTGTGGTCAGTGAACACCTCACATGCCACGCCATACAAATAGTGCCTCCAAATCTTCAAGGCGTGGACAATAGCTGCCAACTCTAAAACATGCACTGGATAGTTTTTCTCATGAATCTTCAACTGCCTCGAAGCATAGGCTATAACCTTGCCATCCTGCATCAATACTGCACCAAGTACAATACGGGAAACATCACAATAGACGGTATAAGGCCCAGATCCTGTGGGTAAGACCAACACTGGTGCCGTAGTCAGGGCTGTCTTGAGCTTCTGAAAGCTTGCCTCACACTCCTCCGACCATCTGAACTGGGCACCCTTCTGGGTCAACCTGGTCATCGGGGCTGTAATAGATGAAAACCCCTCCACAAACCGACGGTAGTAGCCTGCTAACCCCAAGAAACTTCGAATCTCCATCGCTGATGCTAGTATCTTCTTCGTATCCACCTGAATACCCTTAGCTGATACAACGTGACCCAGAAATGCTACTGAACTCAGCCAGAACTCACACTTGGAGAACTTGGCATATAACTGACTATCCCTTAGAGTCTGAAGAACCACTTTAAGGTGCTACTCGTGCTCCTCCTGGCTGCGGGAGTACACCAAAATATCATCAATAAAGACTATCACGAAAATGTCCAAATATGGCCTGAACACTCGGTTCATCAACTGCATGAATGCTGCTGGAGCATTGGTCAACCCAAACGACATGACCAAGAACTCAAAATGCCCGTACCGAGTACGGAAAGCTGTCTTAGGGACATCGGATGCCCTAATCCTCAACTGGTGGTAGCCAGATCTCAAGTCAATCTTGGAAAATACCCTGGCACCCTGAAGCTGGTCGAACAAATCATCAATCCTCGGCAGTGAATACTTATTCTTAATTGTTACCTTGTTTAATTGCCGGTAATCTATACACATCCGCATCGACCCATCCTTCTTCTTGACGAATAACACTGGCGCCCCCCAAGGCGAAACACTAGGTCTAATGAAACCCTTATCTAACAGATCCTGCAATTGGTCCTTTAACTCCTACAGCTCCGGCGGGGCCATACGATATGGCAGAATAGAAATGGGCTGGGTTCCTGGAGCCAGAACAATACAGAAATCGATATCTCTATCGGGCAGCATACCCGGCAGGTCCGAAAGAAAAACATCGGGAAACTCCCGGACAATAGGCACAGAATCTATGGGAGGGACCTCAGCACTGGAATCACGAACATAGGCCAAATAGGCCAGACACCCCTTCTCGACCATACGTCGAGCCTTCACGTACGATATGACACTACGGGTAGAATGACCTGGAGTCCCCCTCCACTCTAAGCGAGGCATACCCGGTAAGGCTAAAGTCACGGTCTTGGCATGGTAGTCCAAGATAGCGTGATAGGGTGATAACCAATCCATACCCAAAATGATATCAAAGTCAACCATATCTAAGAGCAACAAGTCTACACGGGTCTCAAGACCCCCAATCACTACAACACACGAACGATGGACTCGGTCGACCACGATAGAGTCACCCACCGGTGTAGACACATATACAGGAAGACCCAAAGCATCACTAGGCATGACCAAGCATGGTGCGAAATAAGATGATACATATGAATACGTAGATCCTGGATCAAATAGTACTTAAGCATCTCGATCATAAACCAGAACCGTACCTGTGATCACCGCATCTGAGGCCTCTACCTCGGGCCTAGCCTGGAGTGCATAGCAACGGGGCTGGGCCCCACCACCCTGAACTGTATCCCTAGGTCAATTTGCTGCTAGCTGACCTCCGCCCCTGGCGGTCTGAGCTCCACCTCTATGGCCTCTACCTCCACCTCTATGGCCTTTACCTCCACCTCTGGCTGGCTGTGGAGCATCCGGTGCTTGAATCATAGGACGGGGACCCTGCTGCTGCGACTGAGTACCGCTCAATCTCGGGCAAGCTCTCTTGATGTGACCATACTCACCACACTCACAACACCCGTCTGAACGCTGTGGCTGTCCCTGGCGACCTGAATGACCTCCACGGAAACTCTGAAGTGGCGGTGCGCTGATGGGAGCTGACGGTACACTAGGGACTGCTCATCAGAATAATGCCCACGGTAACCACGATCACTTGGGGCACCCTGAGAAACCTGGAGGGCTGACTGGAAAGGCCTGGAGGGCTGACCCCTATCATAAGAATCCCTGCCTCCAGATGAGGCACCACAGAAACGACCTGAGTGACGGGGTCTCTTGTCCACTCTATGGCTACCCCCCCGTGCTAGAACCATCTCAACTCGGCGTGCCACATTGCCCGCCTCCTAAAAGCTGATCTCACTACCAGTCTCCCTAGCTATCTGGAGACGAATCGGCTGAATCAAACCATCAATAAATCTCCTCACCCTCTCCCTCTCAGTGGGGAGTATGACAAGAGCATAGCGAGCTAGATCGATAAACCGGGTCTCATACTAAGTGACTGTCATAGAGCCCTGCTGGAGACGCTCGAACTGCCTGCGAAGAGCCTCTCGCTGAGTAACTGGGAGAAACTTCTCCAAAAA
>NW_017671047.1:146333-156682 GCF_001879085.1 Nicotiana attenuata
AATGATACGGCGTGCAACCCGATCCACAATGCCTACCTCTCAACCTTGCCCAAACAACAGTCACAAATAAAGGACAAAGGAGTGAACAAGTAATTGGAAGGAAATCCCAACAAGGGTACACAAACAACCGATAATAACCATGCAAGAGTAAATCGATATTTCTCTTTTTCTTTCATTTTCATATCCTAGTTCTCATTAGCACTCGTGACAAGCTCCAAGGCATTTCTCATTTCATATGCTCTCACCATTTGTATTTCAGACCGAGCCAATGCTCCACGAATTTTCACAATCACAATATCTTTCACAAGGTGTTTACAACGCATAGAAGCCATCAATTAAGCATGGAAGGCATAACAATATCCAAACAATCCACATATAAGGACTCACGGTCATGCTAGACACCAATGTATAGGAACTCGTCACCATGCCTATACATCGTACTCGATCATTTAGCAATTAGCAAACAAGACTCGACTCCTATTCCCTCAAGCTAGGGTTAAACCAAACACTTACCTCAACTTCCACGGCCAATACAATCCTCCACAATCGCTTTCCCTCTCGAATTTGGCTCCAACTCAACCAAATCTACGCAATAAGGACTTCATGTTATCAATATGTGCTAAACAATTCAAACCCAATGACTAATTATAGCTTTTTCATCAATTTACCCAAAAGGTCAAAAATGCCCCCGGGCCCACATGGTCAAAACCCGAGGTTCGAACCAAAACCCGATTATCCATTCCCCCATGAACTCAAATATGTAAGTTATTTTGGAATCGGACCTCGAATTGAGGTCCAAAACCCCCAAATTTTAGAAAAACCTAGGTTCTACCCTAAATTCCCAATTGAAATTATATTTAAGGATGTTAAGGAGTAAAGAAAATCAGTTAGAAAACACTTACCAATCGTTTTGAAGAAGTGGAATCGTTTGGAAAATCGTCTCTTATGTTTTGGGTTTTGAAAAAGTGAAAAATGACTGAAAATCCCGACTTTATATACTGTGCTGAAGACTGGCGCGGACCGCACAAAAATGCACCGCGGTCGCGCCGAGGAAGGGAAGAAAATGACTCTCTGAACCTACCCAGTACGGACAGCACTGATTTAGTGCGCGACCGCGCTGGTTGAATGGACCCAAGACCCACTCTCTGAATCTCCCAGCGCGGACCGCAATGATTCGGTGCGCGGCCGCGCTGGTCGACCTACAATTCACTGGCCCTCTGAACCTAGCCACGCGGACCGGGCAGAAATGCACCTCGGCCGCGCGGCTTCCAGCGCGGACCGCGCGTTAATGTCCGCGGCCGCGCTGGGGCCTGCAACCCCTGAACCTGCAACCATCTGCTATTTTTAAGCCTAAGACCTCCCGGGACCTACCCAAAACTCACCCGAGCCCTCGGGGCTCCAAACCGAACATACATATAAACTCAAAAACATCCTACAGACTCATCCGTGCGATCAAATCGCCAAAACAACATCGAATTAGGCCTCAAGACCCATGATTCCTTCCAATTTCCATGAAACATCAAATTTACTACTTCTAGCTCAAAACACGTCGAATGACGTCCAAATCTAACCAAACATCACAGCAATTGCTTAACTCATATTTAAGACTTGTGCCGGGCGTCGGAACCAAAATACGAGCCCAACAGCACAGTCTTCTAAACAAATAACACTTTCCAATTCTTTTATTATTTTCACAAAACAATTTCACGTAAATATTCATTCCTCGGACTCGGGACCTCGGAATTTGATTCCGGGCACACCCCCAAGTCTCATATTTTCCTACGGACCCTCCGGGACCGTCAAATCACGGGTCTGGGTCCGTTTGCCCAAAACGTTGACCAAAGTCAAAATTAATCAATTAAATACCAAGATTTAACAATTTTTCTCATAGATTTCATATTTAAACTTTTCCGGCTACGCGCCCGGACTGCGCACACAACTCGAGGCAACCCCAAATGAGGTTTCCAGGGCCTCAAAAGTACAGAGCGAGAAGGAATACAGGTGATGACCCCTTGGGTCGTCACATCTACTCACCTAAATGCCTCGTTATGACACATCTGCCCGAAATCTGGGGAAATCTCTCACCATGTGGCTAGTATCTCCACACTCGAAGCAGCCTCGCTGCTGACGTGGCTATGGGAACTGTGCGGCACGGATACTCTGAGACCCATGAACACCCGAATCACTGTGCGATGCCTAAAGCGCAAACTGAACTGGCGGACCCACGAAACTTCTACCATGTCGCACCCTGCCTCTAAAATAAGGACCAGCAAATCTCTCCGGTCTACGAGGCCTCCTCGCCTCTCTGTTCTCTCTTGACCTCGTCTGTCCTCTCGGTCCCGGTCCCACATGCCCTATAACCGGCGAGCGGTCCCTACCTCCTGCTGGAACGAAACATCTGACTCTAACTCTCGAGCTGTGCTGAACCAGATATCATGCCTGAGCCCCTCAATGAATCTATGGGCTTGCTCTCTAACTGTAGCAACCAAGGCAGGCGCATGTCTAGCCAATCATTGAATCTGATGGCGTACTCCGATACTGACATAGTGCCCTGGCGCAGCTGCTCAACTCCGCGCGCCATGCATCTCGAAGTGGCTAAGGTACAAACTCTCTCAAAACATCCCTGAACTCTGATCCCATGTAAGTGAAGCTGCATCGGCAGATTACCCAACTCATATTCCCTCCACCACTGATAAGCCGCTCCGTCAAGCTGGAACGTAATAAAAGGAGCCCCACTCGTCTCTGCAATACCTATAGTGCTGATAATGCGACGACACTCCTCTATGAAACCCATTGTGCTCTCTTAAGCTAAACGCTAAATGTAGGAGGGTCACATTTTCTTGAATCTTGCAAATCTAAGCTGCTCTTCCTCGGATGTTGTTGCCCTGACCACGGTTGAACTGGAACCACAAAATTGTGTAGCCATGACATCTGGAACCTGAGCAACAGAAACTCGCAGCTCTGAGTGTGATCTAGCTGCGGCGCGTACTCCTCGTCGTCCTCTGCCTCTAGCGATACCTGCTTCGGAAGCAGCGTCATCGATAACCGCAGCTCGTGTTCTCACCGTCGGTGAGAGAATGGAAGGATAAAAGTTCAAACTCTAAGATCTATAAGCTCGCACGATAAGAATGAAGGAAGTGAGATTGTCCAACTAGTTCCGTAGCCTCTCGAAAATAAGTACAGACGTCTCCGTACCGATCCGCAGGACTCTACTAAACTCGCTTATGACTCGTAGCATCTATGAACCTAGAGCTCTGATACCAACTTGTCACGACCCAATTTCCCCTCCCTTGGGTTTCGTGATGGCACCTAGTCTTAAGGACTAGGTAAGCCTATTAATTGCGGAATAATAACAATAAATAATAACATCTAAAATTCTTCTGGAATGAACCTTTTGCACAATGACCATATTCCCAAAACCCGGTAATACAAGTCTTAAGCTCTACAGAGTTTCGCTACAACTTCTAAACACAATCGTATGGAAATAAGTGCAACAACGTGAATATAAAATAGGAAGGTGACTCCAAAGCCTGCGAAAGCAGCAGCAGGGCTACCCTGAGTCTCCTCGACAAGAATCCGCACAGCTACTAGCGAACAATACCTAGATCTGCACAACAAAAATGTGCAGAAGTGTAGTATGAGCACACCACGGCGGTGCCCAGTAAGTATCAAGACTAACCTCGATGGAGTAGTGACGAGGAACAGTCAAGACACCTACTGGTCTAATAAACAGTACATGATATTTGTATAGAGACTACGCGATACGGCTAACGATATAGTGATTGCAATAAGGTAAGGAAACATCAAGTACTCAGCGGAAACACCATAAGGAAAACACGGAAAGAAAAACAAGAATACAACCCAAATCCGAAATCCCAAATACAGTAAAGACAAGTTATACTCAACACCCCGATAGTTTCACCTTAAGTCTTAACCAGTAAGCGTCAATCCAGTAGTTAAACCTATCAAGTGATAAAAATGGTTTGAAATATACTTCCTTCAATAATTGTTCTTTTCAAAAGAGTTCTTTTCAAAATAATGCTTTTCGAATATAATCTTTTCAATAAATATTCATTGAATATAAGTCACCCTGTAACATTTCAAAATACTTAATTAAAAATTAAGTACATTCAAATATGATCTTTCAAATAGAAAACCTTCGAATATAAGTCACCCTGTGACACCTCATCTCATAATCATACAATACGGGTCTCCATACCTGACCCCTAACACTTGGCATCCTGTGCCCTCGACACACCTCCTAATCTTACTGACAACTCACGTTCCCCAAAAGAGTCATTCTCACATGGAAGGCAAATAACGAGGGTGTACGTCTATACTCAGAAATCTCAAAGAGCCTCCTATCCCATAAGGGTGCTTAGCCACGTGTATGCTTGTGCAAGTGCCCTAACATGGTTCATACCAGTTAGCAAGTATAAGGAATATAACTGACAGCACATATAATGTTTACACTGGGATAGGATCATTGGAAACAACAGCTTAGAGCACAGTGATAGCAACAAGGGGATCTACCAGGATATCGTCCCGAAGTCCCAAACGTAAATGTGCAGGGGGATCTATCGGGATACCAATCCATAGTCCCAAAGTAAATATCCAGCACAGGAGAATCTACCGGGTGCAGTCCCGTAGTCCCAAAAGTAAACGTGCAGGGAGATCTACCGGAATATCGTTCCGTAGTCCCAAAGTAAATATTCAGTACAGGGGAATCAACCGGGTGCAGTCCCGTAGTCCCGTAGTCCCAAAAGTAAACATGCAGGGGGATCTACCGGAATACCGATCCGTAGTTCCAAAGTAAATATGCAGGGGGATCTACCAGGATATCGCCCCGTAGTCCCAAATATAAATACGCAGCGCAACCAACAGAGAATAACAGTTACAACACTACAGAAAGCTCGTGCATCACGCCAATACATATAACCAAAGCAATAACAAAAATGCAAGATAAGACAAGTAAATCAACTTAGGGACTGTAAATCACAAGGGAACGGTAGAACCAGCTCACAAGGAATAACCACAGAAAATAGTGCTGGCATAAATGGAGCAGTTCAACAACGGAAAAACTAACATGTAGCAACGATCCCACAATATACAAGTCAACAATGAGGAAATCATCACGAGACGTGTAGTCCCAAATATAGGCACATCAACAAAGATATAGGTTATCTAAACTCCTTTTAAGGTTGGACAATTTCGAGGATATTCGACAATTCAACTTAAGGAAAGGCGATCTTAGTTCCACTTAAGACTAAACAATTTCAGGAGGGAAAATAATAATTCTCAAATAAGACAAACAGCTATTAACAGATAGCATGACAATAGGAGAGGCAAAATTCTTCAATTAAATCAAATAGGAATCAATTAGGCAATAAGAGTGAATCATGAAGCAATTAATTCCAATTAAGCATGTAGAGGTGAAACTAGTAAATAGGAAACTCAGTCATGTCAAGAACACATTCATACATAGTGAATATAAAGACCTAAGAGCCCTAAAAGGCCAATTTTCGACAAATAAGTCCGAGCACGCACTCGTCACCTCGCATATACGAACTACAATCAACATTGAAGACTCAAATCCTAAGGGGACGTCCCCCACATAAGGTTAGGCAAGATACTTACCTTAAAGACGACAAATCGATACTCAAAAATGCACTTCCTTGGTGAAAAGACCTCCGGACACCTCAAATCCAACCAAAATAACTTCAAAGCACAAATAAAACACATAAGAAACTATTCTGAATCATAAAGTCTCAATCTTTGACAAAACCCAAAAATCAGTCCAAAAGTCGACCACCGGGCCCGCATCTCGGAACCCGACAAATTTTACAAAATCCGATTACCCATTCCCATATGAGTTCAACTATACAAGAATTATCAATTTCCGATACCATTTGGTCCCTCAAATCATGATTTTTCATTTTAGAAATTTTCTTCAAAAACTCGAATTTCCCTCAACCCAAAGCACAAATTAAAAGGTATAAATGAAGATAGATTCATGGAATATGTTAGATTCTAGGTGAAAAACACTTACCCAATCGATTTGCTTGAAATGCCCCAAAAGCAGCTCCCAAATCCGAAGTTAAAAACTCAAAATATGAAGAAAATGGCTAACCTTCGATATAAAAGGATTCTGCCAGGACTTCCGCATCTGCGGTCAAGAAACCGTATCTGCGGGACCGCATTTGCGAACTTGGCTACTTGGCCTGGGACCGCATCCGTGGAAATTCAACCGCACCAGCGGCAGTGCAGGAGCGAAAAGTGGAGCCGCAGAAGCGAGAAATTACCCAGGCCTGCATGACCTCAAAAGCGGCCGGCTCACGCAGAAGCGGAGCCGCACTTGCGCTCCAAGGTCGTAGCGAAAACACCAGAACTAGACCTGTTTAAAACTATGCAAAACATCCGAACCTCGTTCGAAACACACCCGGGGCCCCCCAGGACCCCGTCTAAACACACAAGCAAGTCCTATAACCTAAAACGGACTCGCTCAATGTCTCAAATCACATCAAACAATGCCAAAACGATGAATCACACTATGAATCGAACTTAGGAACTTTCAAATCTTCCTACTCTGAAAACTCATGCCGAAACCAATCAAATCAACCCGTAATGACGCCAAATTTTGCAGACAAGTCCCAAATGACAAGACGGAGCTGTTCCAACTCTCAGAATCGCATTCCGACCCCGATAGCACAAAAGTCAACTATGGATCAAACTTCTCTATTTTCCAAACTTCAACTTTTTCCAACTTTCGCCGATTTCCCTCAAATTACTCTACGGACCTCCAACTTCAAGTCCGTACGCGCGCCTAAGTCAAAAATCACCATATGAAGCTGTTAAGATCATCTAAAACCCATTCCGGAGCCGTTTACTCCAAAGTCAAGTTCCAGTCAAATTCTCGCCGCTTAAACTTTCATAACTAGATTCCTTCTTCCAATCTGACTCTGAATCATCCGTTAACTGAATTCAACCATGCACGCAAGTCGATACTCATATTATGAAGCTGTTCCAGACCTTCTGCCACCAACCGGAGCTTAATTTCTCAAAACGACCGGCCAGGTCGTTACATCAATTGGGAATAATGCAGTCATTCATATGTTGAGCTTTGAATCAGTTGCTAATGGATTTAAAAAGAGGTTCTTTGCTGTTTATTTTTAGTTAGATTAGAGTTTCCAGGTCAACAAGTCTCAAAAGGCTTACATTTTGTGTCGTTCTACTGTTTGTTTATCCAATGCATTATCCTATGAGAAACAAAAGCACGAAAACAACGGTTTAATCATTTGTAACTTGAACAGGGTATTCCTAAAATCCTTGTAGCTCTTCCTAAAGTTATGTTGACAGATAGTCAATGAGCTCTATGTTCAATCAACTACGTTTGGATCCCAGATTAAGAGCTGACTATGTTCAATCAACTACGTTTGGATCCCAGATTAAGAGTTGGGGTTGGCTTTCATCCTTGTTTGATTATTTCACTCTGACAGATAGACAGTAACTTATCATAGCCTCCTCTTTATTCTGGCTCATATATGCTTTACAAAATTCTTATTTTGAATAGTGCAGTTGTATTGGCAAAAACTGAATTTATAATTGAAGATGACGTGGCATGACACGTGGACTGGTCAAATGGTCAAAACATGATGATCAGTTAAGAGGCACGGGCAATATCAGATACGAGGAGAAGAGAGTTAAATAGGCACGAGATGCTATTCAAATGATACGAGTCTCGTATCTATTTAACTTAATTAAAGCCAGGAGGTCAGAAGGAATGGAAGATATGAATCTGATGACATAAATGAGTCTAAATTCAGTATTAAATGTCAAATACGTTAGCGAATCAGTATTGAATAGGAATGATTGTGTAACGTTTCATTTAATGTCATTTAATGCTCATAATTGCCTCTTTAAGGCTAAGGCATTATACCTTTTCCTAGAAAAATCAACTATAAAAGGAGGAGGTCTCAGCATTTGTAAGGACACGAAATATCATTGAGATTACATTGAAATACAAACTTATTTACTGCTTTATTATCCTCAAAAATTTCTTATTCTTTTCGTCTCCTGATTATCAGTAACCCGATTTTTCCTCTTAATTTCTAGTTTTAACCGAAATTCTATTTTTTTGGTTAAACAAATTGGTTCCGTTACTGGAAATCTGATAATCAAGCATATCTCAATCTAATTTTCTTGATTGCATCAATCATGTCGAACAACAATGACAACAGTCAAGGAAACCCAGAAATTCAGACAATCCAACAACTTCAGGGAAATTCCCCACAAGGCTCTCCACAAGATTCTCTACGAGGCTCCCCACGACGATCTCGTGAAGGCACTCCTGATGGATCTTATACAGATGGACAGGCTCAATTCAAAAACGTTGAAACCATGAATGAGGCTCTGCAAAAACTTATTGCCTCTCAAGTCAATAACGCTCTCCAAGCTTTTGTTCGCCAATTGCCTGCTGTCCCACCCACATCTGCTCCGAACAACAATACTTTGGAGAATCCTCGTTCAGGATTGATTAATTCTGGCAGCGGTGGAACCCCTAGTGAAACACAAGAGAGAGACCCAGGTAATCCAGTTAATTCTGATTTACAAAGTCTAGTACTAACCTTGCAAAAACAGCTTAAGGAGCAAAATGAACGCATAGAGCAAATACCTAGAGTACCGCCCGTGATCAAGGGTGTAGATATAGATAAATATTCCCAACAACCATGGAAGCCAAGCGCTGCTCCCCTTCCAATTCCAAAGAAGTTTAAGATGCCTGATATTCCAAAGTATGATGGTACATCAGACCCACGAGATCACGTTACCGCATTCACAGCAGGTGTTAAGGGCAATGATTTGACTAAGCAAGAAATTGAGTCGGTCTTGGTCAAAAAATTCGGTGAAACAGTCACTAAAGGAGCTCTAACATGGTATTCTCTTTTACCTGAAAATTCTATAAATCCGTTTGCTGAGCTTGCAGATTTATTTATCAAAGCACACTCGGGAGCTCAAAAAGTTGAAAAACGAATGGAAGATATCTTCAAAATCAAGCAAGGAGACTCAGAGTTGCTTAGAGAGTTCGTAGATAGATTTCAACGGGAAAGAATGACGCTGCCACGAGTACCTGACAATTGGGCAGCCATAGCCTTTGCTAGTAATTTAAATGAGAAGAGTTCAGAAGCCACGAGGCGACTCAAAGAAAGCCTTCGTGAATTCCCAGCAACAACGTGGAATGATGTCTACAACAGATACAGCACAAAGATGAGGATTGAAGAAGACATTATTTTACGACATAAAATAGAAGAAAAGGTAAGCTCAAGGCGTGTTGAAAATGAAAAGAGATCCGGTAAAAACAGGTACGAGCCATACATGGGACCTGCGGGAAAGGACTCATGGTCAAGGCAAGATAATCAAAGGTACGATCACAGACCTAGGAACAGGGAATCAGGCTCCTCATCAAGGTTTGGGAATGATCGAAACACACGCGGGTCACGAGATGATGATGGAAGTTTGAAGGCAAGATTTGGTGGATATAATTTCAATGTCACTACCTCCGAGCTCGTAGCTGTTTTGAGGAGCATGGGAGATAAGGTACGGTGGCCAAAAGAGATGCGGTCAAATCCAAATAAGCGCAATCCAGATCATTGGTGCGAATTTCACAATGATCACGGGCATAAGACTTCAGAATGTAGATTCTTGCAAAGTGAAGTGGACCATCTATTGAAACAAGGGTATCTCACTAAGTTATTTAGTGAGAAAGGTAAGCAAGCCTACATGAAAAATAGGCAAGAACCACCAAAGCCCCCATCACCCAAGAGAACCGTGAATGTTATAAGTGGGGGAGAGGATATTTATGGAGTAACATATACGGCTTCAAATAAAGTTTCCAAAGTAACAATCACGCACGGGAAGCGAGTGCGACAGACCTTAGAAGATGAAAGTATCACTTTTGATGATGCAGATACAGAAGGAGTAATCACCCCCCACAACGATGCATTGGTAATATCTTTACTTGTACATGACACTAATGTAAAACGTGTTTTGATTGATCCAGGAAGTTCCGTAAATATTATACTACTAAGGGTATTACGTGAAATGCAAGCTGAAGACAAAATGATACCGAAGGCGCATACCTTGTCCGGGTTCGACAATTCAAGTGTATTAACAAAAGAGAGGTAGTTCTAACAACTTTTGCTGCAGGTGTTGTTAAAGAAACTAAATTTCAGATAGTAGATATGGAAATGACTTATAATATGATCATGGGGAGACCTTGGATCCATGATATGGATGCTGTCCCATCAACTCTACATCAAGTTATTAAATTCCCATCTCCATGGGGAATATGCCAA
>NW_017671047.1:156707-163570 GCF_001879085.1 Nicotiana attenuata
ATCAGAGGTGATCAACAAACATCTAGGAGCATTCAATTCCATTGCAGATTCAATTGTTAATGGTGGAGACAAATAGCAATTACAGAATTTAGGTGAGGTAACATGGAAACAACCTCACCTGAGCAAAAGCACAGATTTGGATTCAAGACCTGATTACATTCAAGAACCGGAGGAGAATGATAACATCAAAAACAACGATAGAAGAGCTAGAGGCCGTGGTGTTATTTATAAATTGGCCCGAGAGAAAAAGTGTACATAGGAGCTAATCTTAGCCCGGAGGTAAAACGTAAGTTAATTGAATTTTTAAAAGCTAATGCAGACTTGTTTTGCTTGGTCCCATACAGACATGACAGGTATACCACCGGAGGTGATGACTCATAAAACTAAATGAAGATCCATCATATCCTCCTGTCAAGCAAAAGAAAAGAAAACAAGGAACTTTCAAAAATAAGTTGATTCAAGAGAAGTTCAAAAGTTGCTAAAAATTGTTCAATTCGTGAGGTAAAAAATCCTAACTGGTTAGCTAATACTGTTGTGGTTCCTAAAAGAACGGTAAGTGGCGAGTCTGTGTAGATTACACAACCTTAATAAAGCCTGTCCAAAAAGATTCCTCTCCTTTGCCCACATAGATCAGTTAATGATGCTACTGCAGGGCATGAAACTATTAAGTATTTTAGATGCATATTCAGGCTATAATCAAATCAAGATGGAATCCAGGTGATGAAGAAAAAACTTCTTTTAATAACAGACAGGGGGACTTATTGTTACAAGGTAATGCCTTTCGGTCTTAAGAATGCAGGTGCAACGTATCAAAATTGGTCACCCAAATGTTTCAAGAACATTTAGGTAAAACCATGGAAGTATATATAGATGATATGCTAGTAAACTCAACATTCAGAAGATCATATATCGCACCTATCTGATACGTTTAAAATTTTACGAAAATATAATATGAAGTTGAATCCAGAAAAATGTGCATTTGGAGTGGCATCAGGAAGATTTTTAGGTTTTCTTGTTCTAACCGTGGAATTGAAGTGAATCCTGCACAGATTAAGGCCATTGAAGAAATTCCAGATGTACTACGAGTAAAAAAGAAGTTCAAAGACTAACTGGGAGAATTCAGCTCTGGGAGATTCATTTCCAAGTCTTCAGAAAAATGCTTCAAATTTTTCTCAGCTTTAAAGAAACAGGATCATTTTGAATGGAACGAAGATTGTCAGCAAGCACTCAAGAATCTGAAAGTATATTGTCAAATCACCGTTGTTTGGAGAAACCAAAGGTAGGAGAGAAGTTACTCATCTATCTTGCCGTGTCAGAAGTTGCAGTAAGTGCTGTTTTAGTCCGGGAGGATCAAGGTAAGCAATCTCCTATCTGTTATGTAAGCAAGTCTTTGCTAGATGCAGAAACACGGTACCCGCAACTAGAAAAATTAGCGCTTGCTTTGATTAAGCATCTAGAAAATTAAGACCTTACTTTCAATGTCATCCCATTGCTTGTGGTTACTGCTTTTCCATTACGAAACATTTTGCATAAACATGAATTATCAGGTAGATTAGCGAAATGGGCTATAGAATTAAGTGAGTACGACATCACTTATCACCTAGACTGCTATAAAATCTCAGGTATTAGCTGATTTCGTAGCTGATTTCAGTCAGGGGATGCAGTTAGAAGCTGAAAAAGAGTTACAAGTTTTTAATGGTGCAAACCCGGGGACTTGGATTTTATTCACTGACGGTTCATCTAACGTAAAAGGCGCAGGTTTAGGAATAGTTCTCGTACCACCCACCGGTGAAACTATTAGACAAGCTATAAAGTATCATTCGATAACTAACAATGAAGCAGAGTATGAAGCTGTCATTGCAGGTTTAGAACTGGCACGAGAACTTGGCATATCACAGGTTATGATCAAGAGCGATTCTCAACTTGTGGTTAATCAAATACTGGGGACTTATACAGCCAGGGAAACTCGAATGCAAGAATATCTTGAAAAGGTATGGGAGCTAATAAAACAATTCCAAACTTGGAAGGTAATGCGGATTCCAAGAGACGAGAATGCAGAAGCAGATGCTTTGTCTAACCTCGCGTCTGCAGCAGACGTAACAAATGATGCAAATGCTTCAGTCGTACATCTATTTCATTCCGTTCTCGAACCTTGATAAGAAATGAGGTAAATTTTAATCATTTAACATGGGATTGGAGAAACGAAATTGTTGTTTACAGCATTGGAACCGTGCCTATTGACAAAACAAAGGCTCATGCACTTCGCAATCTCTCTCTTAGCCTTGCCCCTAATTCAGAGTCAGATTTGCTTTTGCTGTTCCAGGTCACGGTTATTCTCTTGCAGTTCTTTTATCTTTTTCTGAGCATTTTTAAACTGCTCTTTCCAATTGGTTGCCTCAAGCTGGGCTTCTCTAGCTATCCTCTCAGCCTCAAGAAAAGTCTGATCAGACTCGCGAGCCTTCTTTTCTAAGAGGGAAATTCTTCCCATCAATTCCGTACTAATGAGGTTAGCCTACAAAAACAACTCATGAAAGTTAGAATTAAAAAGAAAGAATTTATTAAAAAGTAAAGGGAGAGTACCTTCAATGTACAGTGAACTATATCATTCATCAAAGTTAGACAACTGTGACTGTCCATCTTCTTTTTCTCAATATCCCCAATTAAGGGTTCAAGCCAAACATCTGCTCTGCCAGACTTCCTTAAAAGACTGCTATTAGCAGGAACCTCAAGTGTTACACTCCTCATAGCCATGCTTCTGCTACTAGAACCCTCTTCTGCATAATGAGCAGAGGAAGGGGGAACTATAGAAGGAGGAACGGTAGAAGAGGTGAAAATAGTAGTAGTCGAAGGAGTCGAGGCAGGTAAGGGAGCAGAAATTGACAAAGAGGCAGGAACAAACAAAGTGGGTAAGGAAACACTTGAAATTAGAGGAGGAACAGAAAGAACAGGAACGGAAGATGAAAGAGGAATTTCATCTAAAATCGGACCTAATTCACCACTTTCGAAGCCCTCAATAAAGAGGCGATGAGTGGATTCAGGGGTGTCCCTTGGAATGGTTTCTTCATCAGAGGTAATAGTAACGGGTTCGTAGGTACGAGCGAGAGAGATTTCAGTTTCATCCTCAGAAACAATGCGCCTCCTGGTTCTAGGACGAGCTGTCAAAGAGGTATCTTTATCTTCATCAACGTCAGAATCCTCTTCAACCACTTTCCTCTTTGACAGCGTGGCTTGTGTTCTTTCCAAAGCAAGAGGAGTACTGGAAGAAGCTCGAAGGGTGATAGCTACTTCAGCTGACATCCCTCGAATAGCAAATCCTGACAATAAGAAGGATAAAAAGTTAAAAGAGAGGAAAAGAATTTAACACACGAGAAGCAAAAAGGGATGTATACCGTGAGTTTTCACTTTCCAACCATGTTTGTTGGAAATAGATTTCCAAGTTCGTGCCTCCATAGGCACGGCTTTCAAGACAGCATCTACCCAACCACGGAAATTAGGAACGGGTTCCACATCTCCCATGGTTGCTACAAAAAAGCAAAGGAATAATAATAAAATTAGAAAAGAAGTTGAAATAACGAAAGCAGATACGGCAAGGAAGAAAATACTTACGTGCAAAGTTCCATTTCTCAGGAAAAGGAATTTTTGATTCACCCACCAAATCAATTGTGGGAACAGCAACAAACCGGGTGTACCAGCCACGGTCGTTATTATCTTCAGGGTTAACCAAAACCCTCTTACTTCTTGTAGATAAGGTAAAAATACCATTGCGGAATAGCTTGGGGGTGATAAAGATGAATTAGATGAGGGAAAGTAAAGTCAACATCAGCTTTGGTGACATATACCTCAAACAAGCTACTGCTCTCCATACGAGGGGACCAACTTGAGCCAAACAAATTTTGAGAAAACGACAGAAATCAAGTATGACTGGGTCAATAGCAGGAATAAATCCCAAAGTAAAGGGATAAGTGTAAACGAAAGAAAAGCCAACCCTATAAGAAGATATTCTTTGGTGTGGGGTAGGAATAACTATGTGGGTGTCATCTCTCCAACGACAGTCTCTTCGAACAATTTGAATCAAAGGTTCAGTAATTAAAGAGGGATATTTATCAACTCTCTCTAATTTAATCACTTGGTCACGAAGGGATTCTTTGTCATGTTCGAAAGATAAATCCGTTGGCACAATTTCTTCAACCAGAGGCTCTTGGTTAGACTCAGAAGGTTCTTTGCCCTTAAAAGTGGATCTGTTAGAAAGAGAGCCTCTAGAGATATTGCCAGAACTAGAAGAAGGAGTGATGGAACCAGAGGTACCACCATGAACCGACCCTGTACAACGAAGCACACCTCCTCTACCTCTTCTATGTCTAGCAGGAGCATTGGGGAAACTATCAAGAATTGGGACTCTTTTAGGGTTAGGATTCGAAGACGACATAGTGAGAAGATATGAACAGAAGGTATGAACTGAAGAAGAAGTGAACGAGAGTAAATAGCAAGAAATTTGGTAAAAAGCTTGTGAAGAAGAAGACAAAGGAAAAAGGGGGCAAATTTATATATAAACTCAACCGTCGATAATTAAGAAGTGTAATGATGGAAAGCCTATAATAAAGGCAACTATCACTTCGTGAATAGTGGAGTTAAAGAAGCCTTAGGAAAAGGCTGCAAAATCGCAGAACTAATGAGAAGGTGACACGTATATGGTGCATTAAATAGAAGAGACAATTGAAGCGTCGACATTGTCATAGCATTGATTATGGCAAAAATTCCCTTTTTAATGAAGATCCACTTCCCAAATATTTAATTGATAAATAAATGAAAAGTGGGGGGATTATATGTATTGGGAAAAAACTGAATTTATAATTGAAGATGACGTGGCATGACACGTGGACTGGTCAAATGGTCAAAACATGATGATCGGTTAAGAGGCACGGGCAATATCAGATACGAGGAGAAGAAAGTTAAATAGGCACGAGATGATATTCAAATGATACGAGTCTCGTATCTATTTAACTTAATTAAAGCCAGGAGGTCAGAAGGAATTGAAGATATGAATCTGATGGCATAAAGGAGTCTAAATTCAGTATTAAATGTCAAATACGTTAGCGAATCAGTATTGAATAGGAATGATTGTGTAACGTTTCATTTAATATCATTTAATGCTCATAATTGCCTCTTTAAGGCTAAGACATTATACCTTTTCCTAGAAAAATCAACTATAGAAGGAGGAGATCTCAGCATTTGTAAGGACACGAAATATCATTGAGATTACATTGAAATACAAACTTATTTACTGCTTTATTATCCTCAAAATTTTCTTATTCTTTTCGTCTCCTGATTATCAGTAACCCGATTTTTCCTCTTAATTTCTAGTTTTAACCGAAATTCTATTTTTTTGGTTAAACAGCAGTCATTCATAAATTGAGCTTTGTAGTAAGTTGCTAATTGTTTTAAAAGAGGTCCTTTTGCTGTTTATTTTTGTTAGTTCCCTGGACTACAAGTCTGAAAAAGTTCACCCTTCTATTCTGGAGTCCTTACACAGAAGATGATGGTTTACCGTTTATGTTATTATCCTGTTTGTTTATCTAATGCATTATCCTATTTACATTGCGAAACAAAGAAAACAAAAGAATGGACGTAGTGGCATAATACATCTTAATTATTTTTAACTCGAACAGAGTATGACATAATGCTTTTACGTTTTTAATAATCCTCGCAGCTCTTCCTATGATCATGGAACAGATTATGAATGAGCTTTAGCTAGATTGTTTAGCCGTTCTTAGTGAAGTGTATTCTTAAGTAGGCAGTTGTTGGTGAGGCCAATTAGACTGCAGCCTAGCCTTTCGCTTGTCCATTAGTCTGCGTCAAGTGCAACTTTGTTGATTTCATTCTCTACTCAATACATGATCATAGACAGAATAATGCACTCGGGTTATGTCATATTTACCTGTGAAAAAAGGTTTGGAAGAATTAGTACGTATTAATTTGTTTCGAACTTGAAAGAGATAGGTAATTGATATTAATAATCATTGTAGTCTATAGATACTCTTGCCAATTGAAACATCCTTCATGGCGTGTAAGCATATTTTCAAGTACTTTTTATTGGGTCCTCAAGGAGTTCATCCATCACTTTTTTTGAATACATTTGATGCAGTGCTGCAGAAACAAACATCCATCTCTTTGGAGTGTTATGTTTTTATGCTTGTTGGTTAGTGATATCAACCACTTACCAACATCACTTATCTTAGGTTCAAGAGATTGCCTGAAGACTACTTATCAAAGAAAGTGAAAGTCTAAAGAGAGAGGCCAATATGTGAGTGTATGTATACATATACATATATATATATATATATCGATTTGCTTTGGGGTAAAATATTTATGTAACCCGATTAATGAAGGAAGGTTACCGCGATGTCAAGTACTGCAGTGTTAAAAACGAAAAGAACAACTTGCCAAAAGTAGTGAATTACAGGCACTCTAGGACTAGAGATAACAGCTTTGCTTACTCTATTTTACTTCTATTTTTCAGGTATCTCAAGTACCTTGTCAAAAAGTACTTGAAGAAAAATAATGTTAGGGATTGGCTTAGGGTGATTGCTGCCAACAAGGACAGGAATGTTTACGAATTACGATACTTCAACAAGGACAGTAATAAAACACAAATGCTTTCTGTGATATCATTTCAGAAAAACATAAGAAACAAACTTGAGGGCTTTTGGGATAAAGCAATTTGCGACTTTAGACAAATCGTTACTCAGAGGAATTTTTTTGAAGAATATTTCCAAAATCTTCCAAATTTCTATAGTGTCAATATTTTTTGCTTCTTATATGTTCCACAAGTTGTATTTAATGAATCTGAACCCCCCCCCCCCCCC
>NW_017671047.1:163590-186359 GCF_001879085.1 Nicotiana attenuata
CTATGTTACCTACAACGTTAGTAGTTTAATTACGAATACCTCGAAACCCCCCCCCCCCCCCCCCCCCACCACACACACACACTTTCATTTGATGCTGATCATTATGATTTCATAACCACTGACTTCTTAGTTATCCGCGAAGAGAACAGAGAACATCTTGTAGATAGCAGGATTTGTGAACATACTAAGATTACGGAGTCTGCTATCCAAAATAAGGAAGAGTACATATTGATAACATAGTGTTTCTTTTTTTTGCAGGATCAATATATTTTAGTTCATTATAGTAAGTTAATTACTATTTTTATCGAGTTACCAATTAGATCTTAGTAACATTATAATTGACTAGATTTGTACATAAAATCAAAACTCTCGAAATAAT
Source organism: Nicotiana attenuata (assembly GCF_001879085.1). Lineage (NCBI taxonomy): Eukaryota > Viridiplantae > Streptophyta > Magnoliopsida > Solanales > Solanaceae > Nicotiana > Nicotiana attenuata. The sequence goes on from NW_017671047.1 coordinate 163,970, forward strand.
ATTTAAGTTACATACAATGTAGTACTATCAATGCAATATAATCAATTACAACAAATAATACGCTCCTTATTACTATAGTACTCTGCTTTACATATTGCTATGAAAGCTCTAATAATTATTGTTGTGCCGTTGAGCATTGAAGTCTTTTTTAACTGTCCTTCCCGCCACGGAATGTACCAAAATCCAAATGAAGTTGTTGACAAGAAAGCTCATATCTTTAACGCACCCTTCTCTCAATCTTTCACATCCAACTGTTGACTCTTTCGTTTGGAATAGTCTGATCAGAGCTCATGTCCAACGAACTCATCCACTTACCAGCCCCGCCCATACCCCACTCTCCATCTTCCTCCGAATGCGCTTCTATGGCGTCCAACTTGATTTTTACACCTTCCCTTTTCTTCTCCAGTCTGTCCATTCTCCTTCACATCTCCAATTGGGGCGATCAATTCACTCACAAGCTATTCTTTTTGGTTTCTCATTCGACCCATTTGTCCAAACTTCGCTAATTAGTATGTATACCAATTGCGGCAATGTGGGTTCTGCCCGAAGAGTGTTTGATGAAATGCCTCAACCGGATTTACCGTCGTGGAATTCCATAATCAATGCGAATGTCAAAGCTGGTTTGCTAAGCGTTGCGCGCGAATTGTTTGATGGAATGCCAAGTAGAAATGTCATATCTTGGAGTAGTATGTTGGATGGTTACGTGAGGTGGGGTCAGTGTGAAGAAGCATTGGTGTTGTTTAGTCAGATGCAAGAGGAAAATAAAGTTACGCCTAACGAGTACACCATGTCTATTTTGCTTGCAGCATGTGAGCAGTTGGGTTCACTTGAACATGGGAAATGGGCTCATGCTTACGTATACAAACTTGGGATGGATATTAATGTTGTACTTGGAACTTCTTTGATTGAAATGTATGCTAAATGTGGGAGTATCGTCAGGGCAAGATTAGTTTTCGAAAATTTGGGTCCAAAAAAAGATTTAATGGCTTGGAGTGCAATGATCTCAGGCCTCGCGATGCATGGTCACTGGGAAGATTGTCTCTGTTTGTTCTCAAATATGGTTGATAACGGTGTAAGGCCTGATGACGTCACGTTCTTAGGTGTACTTTCTGCTTGTGTACATGGAGGATTGGTGAGCCAAGGGAAAGAAATGTTTGAGAGGATGAGTAAGGAGTTTGGTATTTCTCCTTTGGTTCAGCATTATGGTTGTATGATTGACCTTTATGGAAAAGCTGGTTTGATTAATGAGGCATGGAATCTTGTGAATACAATGCCTATGGAGCCAGATGTGCTTATTTGGGGAGCTCTTCTCAGTGGAGCCAGGATATGTGGAGATATTGAAACATGTGAAGTTGCACTCAACAAAATAATAGAGCTAGATCCCACGAATAGTGCAGCTTATGTTCTTCTCTCCAATGTCTACGCTAAGATGGGTCGGTGGAAAGATGCTAGGCACGTCAGAAACCTTATGGAGACAAAGAGGGTAAAGAAAGTTCCTGGGCTCAGTTCCATAGAGGTCGATGGACGCATTCGCTAGCACTAGTTTTCAGTGGGAAACAACTGATGCTAAAGGATACTCTATGTAGGTTCAAGATGGATGGTTATGTAGACAAAACAAAAGGTATTGCCACTCAAGGAACGGAAAAATTAGCAGTTCTCACTTCGTACTGAGAACCTGCCAATCGAATTCTTTGTTCTAAATAATATAGCATGGTTCTCATATGCACAGTCAAGGTATGCACCTTGCGAAGGTAATGTTGCAATATAAATTGCCTCGAGGGCTTTTTATGGGTGATATTGTTGTCAATAGTCACAACTGGTTTCAATACTTTGTTGGTGGGGAATGTTTCTGTAGTGACTTCTGGTAATTGACCTTGTCCTGAATTTTGATTGGGAACATATGGTCCTTTTAAGCGCCGAAGCTTACAAACTCATGTGACCTGGCAATATCGACGTCTGGGAGCGCCTTGTGGATTAAGTTTCATTTGCTTCCAACAAGTTGATTCCTTAAAGCTATTGCAAGCGTAAGTTTATATATCTTCGGGAAATGACTTCCATCTTCTGCAGATATGGTCCTCCTAGTAGAAACTGAAGGGTTCTACGGATGCACTTGCATGCTGAATAGATTAGAAAAAGCAGAGGCGGATCCACGATGTAAACTCTATGGATTCAACCTTTAAGGTTCTTAGTATCGAACTCATTATATCCTTAAAGTTATGAGTTCATATCTACAATTTGTTGCGATTTTAGTGAACTTTTGCACATAAATTTATGCTCTGCGTCGAAAGTTATGGGTTCAATTGACCCCATTGGTATAGGGCTACATCTGCCCCTGAGAAAAGGACCGAAGCTTTATGTACTTCTAATTCTTATCTGTGCAAGATCCGTTCTTCACATCTAACCCATTTTTACAGTTCTCAGATGGTCCTTTCTTGAGGCTAAATGCTTAATGCAAGGGCTGCTTAGCATTTGTTACCTTTGCAACAAGTGTGGTTAATACATTACAACCCTTTGCTATACTGTACCAAAATATTGTAATACCCATTTGGTGAATCTTTTCATTTAATATATCTTCTTGTTTCATCATGTCTTGAGAAGTTTTTAACAGCTCAACAGAAATGGTTGAGACTATTATTTACTTTTTGAGAGTAGTTAAGTTTCCTGAAATGCTTAAAGGATCAAGAACTATGTATTAATATTTTGAATCCTTGTTTACCTTTTGTCATTTCTACACCTTTGAAAAGCTGACTAAAATAAAACCAGTTGGTTCACAGAAAATCAGATACGCCCTCTTCCTTATCAGTGGAAGCAATATTGTCTTTCACTCGTAACTACTACAGTATTAGTTTGTATTTAGTGTGGTTTTTTTGGGGTTAGTAAGCAAATTTTATGACGTGTTCAATATAATCTAGCAAAGTGATTGACTTAATTCATCTGATGAGATGGTAGATCACCACTGATCGCAAGTCTCTCTATTTGTACCAGTAAATTTTTAAAAAAAAAATCTAAACTCGATTAATAGATAAGTAAAGCCATTAGAAAAATACCTGCCAAGCAGTGACATACATAAGGTGATTCAAAATAACGGCTTTGAGTTTTGCCCGTGCTCCTGCTCAGTCTGTAGCAACTTCAAATCCTCAACACCACATTTAATTATACTGTTCTCTGAGCGTTTGGTACAAAAAAAGTCGCTTTCATAACGTGTTTTATAGAGACATTTTCTCATATTTGGTTGATGAGTCAAAAAATATTTTTTGAAAAGCATATACACTAAGACAAATGATAATATTAACATAGCGGAGAGTGTTTTTAATGAACTTTTGAGCTACATCTTTAAGTACTGTTAGTTGGAGCAAGTAATATGAAGTTAAAACTTAAGTTAGTAGTAAGAAAAAAGATTTTCGTCCATAAATGAGGGAAATCATCCCCCTTTGATGGAAAATATTTTTCTTGAAAAATATTGTTTAAGTAATCAAACACTAAACCTATGATGAGCCTACTGTTTGACAAAATATATATCTTGGTTCAACTAATTAAATTTATACAAATAAGGATTAATCTTGATTAATAATAATATCCTAAAGACAAAATTCTTGGTAATATGATAAATAGCACATAGATCTATTCCGAAAGTTATGACGGTGCACGATAATGACAATATTTAAGAACCCAAATAGAAGTAATGTTGCATTAAATAGTGATCGACAATCATTGTGTCTCTTTCTATTTATATGGAACATGTTCCTAGAAACCCTAATAGTACAAGTGCAGAGAACATCCACTAGAATATTCTCTTTAATGTCCTATCTCGAAACTAGCCGTTATAACTCTGTCAAGGGTATTCGACCTTGGCCTCGATCCTTGATGACTCCTCGACTTCAGTCCTTGCTGAATCTTCGACCACGACCTTCATTGTTTCTTAGATCACTTCGACACGTGGCGGCTTGGGAATGTTTCACTAATGCCATCTTGACTTAAATATTCTAGAGATACGATTTTGACCCATACAGTTAATCCCTCAGCTTATTGAGGCCGACTTCACGGGCGGGTTCGATGAGCGGATCATGTTGTTGGTGGTCGAGCTAATCAAGCGGACTACACAGGTCGTGGTTGTTGCGGCGAGCAGGCGACGTGGCCCTCTGTGGGCCGCACATTTCAAATGCTTCGAATTTCCTGGGTGATTTGCTGGAGCTATGTTGTCCAGGGGTTAGGATGATGTCATGATGTCATGCGTCATTATGACGCATATTCCCGATGCGTTGCTTCGCTTCGTGTGTGTAAGGCCCCGTAAAATTCTATCCAAAACCCGGGGTACCGTGGTGCTGAGGTGGACTTATGTGTTAATGATTGTAGAGATGCGCGGACTTTTTAGGCCGAACAGTGTGTTGGTGAGTTGAAGAAAATTTTTGGAAGTGCAGGGCGTTTTTGCGGCCAATTCTGCGATCGCATAACTGATCTGCGGACCGCATATCTGCCGCGGAGTGAAATAGAAACCTGAGCTAAATTTTAGGACCAATATGTGATCCATTATGCGGCTGCATAGTCATTTTGCGGACCGCACAATCTATCGCAAATCCAGCATATAAATTTCCAAAGGGATGTTCTGCGGCGCATTACGCGATCGCAGAACAGGTCTGCGGACGGCAGACCAGTCGCACAGTGAAGCAGAAAATGGCCAGTTCCGGAAGGCCATTATGTGGCCCATTTTGCGGACCGCACAAGCTTTATGCGGTCGCATATGCGACTGCAGATTTGCATCGAGGCTTCATTTTTTCTAATTTTTGATCCCGACCTCATTCTTATAAAACAGCCTTAGGGATCATTTTAGAAGGGTAAAACTTATATTTTTAGAGAGAGGGAGTGCCTTAGAGTGAGAGGGGGAGTCCCTAAGCTCATCATCCATCAATTCTTGCTCAAAGTTGAAGAATTTGCAAGAAGAATTCACTAGGTCTTCATCCTAGAGGTAAGGTTCTACTCCATAGCCCTCAATTTTGTGATTTTAACTTAAAATAGGTAACAAGCCAAACAAATTCTTGGGTGTGGGAGTTGTTTATTTTACATGCATGTACCATCAAGGGAAGTGGGAAGATTGTTGAGCTCTTTTGAGTAAACTTTGGGTAGTGGGGTGAAAGCATCCATCATAGGAGGACCTTGAAACCTTAATGCACACATAGTGTTTGATAAAAAACTCAAGTGAGCTGGAACTATGAACTCCTTCCTAATTTGTGTTCAGTTTTACTATATTTCTAAATAGATCGAAGTGGGTAAGTATTCCGGAACATCGTAGTAATTTAAAAGTTCAAGGCGATGTATGTTGGCTAAACTCTTCTCTTAGAATTGAACCACACAATATCCTTGTAAGTTCCGTGGTGCTTATTATAAATTGATTATTTCGAAGAAGCCGTGTGTCAAGATGAATATGCGTTCAATATGTACTCCAAAGATTCTTGTTATGTTGAGTTACCGTTTGAGAATGTGGTTTAAGTATGGGCTGTGTGGTACTGTGTTATAATTTGTGTTCCTAATGAAGGTTATCATGTCAAATTATGTAAGAAATCACATGCGCCTAAGACCCTAAATTTCTCAAATATGTGTTTAAAGCTTGATTTGAAAGGCCTTGTTGTCGATTGTCCACAATGGTATTCGAAAGTGAAAGAACGGAGCATGAAATATGATGTGCGACCTCGTGCCAAGAATTGTATTGCATCGCGGCCAATGGTGCCAATGAAATGAACGACATGTAAAAGAATATGAGATGTGTGGTAAATCCTTTTATTAATAAATGCCTTGGGAGTATCGTTTATTCACCGAGGAAGGGTAGGTCAAAATAACCTAGCCCCAAAACTACACGTGCCGGTGTAGGAGTGATTGAGGGGTAAAACCCCTTGTTAATATAATGAGGTTGTTTCCCCTTACATGGGATGATATTGATGTGTTGAGATGTTTCCCCTTGAATGGGATGAGATTATTGCTAGCAAGATGTGATGTCGACCCACATGGCATTATGGTGAGACGGCTTAGCCAATCGGGCGGAGATCGAACGCCGTGCCGCGCACATGGTGGTATTGTGAGTGGATGTCTCGGGGTGAGATGGCTTAGCGATCGGGCAGAGATCAGACTCCGTGCTAAAATACGGTGGTATATCCGTGCTAAAGGTCTCCTAACTTAAAATATCGAACTTTCTTGAAATTTATCTTTCCCCTAATATGACACTTTGTTACTATTTGAGTCTCTTATAGATTTCATGTTTCGTTCTTCGTTTATTGTTACTCGTTTTATTGAGAAAGTGTTTAGCTTTACATACTAGTACTATTCCATAAGTACAAATGTCCCTTTTGCTTGGGGCGCTGCATCTTTAATGGATGTAGGCGGTTTCATAGCAGTTGGTGTCGATCCGTGATAGTAGCACACTCTCTCTATTCACCTGACTTGGTGAGCCCCACTTTACTTCGGGGTCCTGTATCTCTTGTCTTTGGTTCATAGCATTTTGAGGTATAGTCGGGGCCTTGTTACCGGCATTGTCTTAGTACTTTTTTAGTTCTATTAGGGGCCCCGTAGACATAGTATGGATTGTATCTTGTTTTGGGAAGGTTGAATTAAACTTGTTGTAATTGTATCATCTGTTCCACTTTAACTACAAATATATAGCGTACTGTTTTGGAAACTTGTTAATGATGTAATTAATGAAATGAAATGATGTTACTCACATGACCTCTGTCTAATTAATGAAATGTATTCTTCTCTTTATTCATGGGTGAGTTGGGTAGACGACATTGTGCAGGCTTGCTCGACCGGGGTAACCCTGTTGAGCGCCGGTCGTGCTCCCTAAGATCGGAGCGTGGCAGTGTGTGACCTTTGATTAGAACTGTCGCTTCGGTTACGGTGCCAATCATGATGAACCATTTCGGTTTTGGTGCCATGACTTTTATAAATAGAGATCCTTGAACCTGATTTTGAAGTTTAAACCCTCTTAACTTTTCGAAACACCATACCTTTCTCTTGCTCTCTTCTTCTCCGATTTCTTTTCTCTGTTTCGTTGACCTATATTGTTCTTCATTCCCTCTTGTTTGTTACTCTACTCTACTACGTTGAATCATGTCTAACATAGCTTCTGATACTGGTGAGGGGTGTCGTGTTACTCCCTTGGCAGTGTTTCCCTCCCATAGGGAGAGCGCTTCCGCTATTGTTGAGGATGAAGCCTTCCTGTCGGTGGAGGAAATAATCCCGCATAATCCCAAATCCAGGTTCGACCTTACCAAAGTACCGGATGCCACGCCTGGAGTTTTTAAATCAATGATGACGCCTAAGGAATTGGCGGAACTTAAGGCCAAATTCATCCTTCCAAACCATGTTGAGCTGATCCCGGCTGAGGAGGACACAGTACAGGTCCATTGTCCTGGGTACTACGCTCTTTATGCCTATCCCTCCCTTATTGTCTATTCTTTCCCCCTCCTCCTTCTTGTGGAGGAATTTTTTCTTCATTACAGTGTCTGCCTGACTCAGCTTGCACCAAATGTCTACAAGGTGATTAAGATGCTGACCAAATTTGCCAAGCTGGCCGGAGTCGAGCTAATGCTACGACACTTGATACATCCATTCGCCCCTGGATTTTATAGGTGGGATGATGCTGAACCTTCATCGCCGATGGGGCAAATGTTTGGTGGTGAAGATGGACGACAAAGCCAATCGTCAGTTCTGGCTTAACTTCAAGCAAATGGGTTATCTAAGATTGCACTTCCACAACAAGGTCTTGTTTTCTACTTCTACAGTTACTCTAATGAATGCAAGTTAAAGAGAATAGATTAGAGATAAATGTTTTTGAGGTTTTTCCGAATGGGTTAAAGGCCTAGGGCTGTGACCATAATCTAGGTGTTTTCCTAATGGGATAAACACGTTAATGTTTGTTTTGTTGATAGGGGTGTATTATAGCTCAAAACTCTACATTACCTACTCAATACCTCTCGGTCAGAGAGTGATTTTGCCCAATTTGGCTTTCTCAAGTCCAAATGGGTATCAACCAAAACAGTTGATAAGAGCTCAAGTCGGGTTCTTACTGTCTCTAGTTTTGAACCCTTTAATTAGGTTAATCAATCTCTGAAGTAACCCAATTCCTTGTTAGCTAAATTATCCAGACTAGGTCCCTATTTCTCAAGTAAAGACTAAGTCAATATGAACCAATGTTTGCAACCATTAATTTTAAAATTGAAGGATGAACTAGGCTAAATAATCAACACCCAATCATAAACAATCACTAAATTAAATACCCATAAGGCTTACACAATAGGATTGGGTCACAACCCTAGTGAAAAATCTAGGTACTCATAATGGAAATTGCAGAAATTATAGATAAAAAGCTAATTAAACTCATAATGGAAGATTAAAATGATGAAATCTAATATTAAAATACCAAAATAATGTAAAACTTCCTAAAGTAGTAAAAAGAAACGGCTATAACATCTTTTTATGTTCAAACTTGACCTGAATTTGTGAAACTCGTCTATTTATACATTGCCAAAAATCACGGATAAAAATGCCCCTCGGGAGGTTCTGCGGACGTACAATTCCATGTGCGGTCCGCAGATTTCTTCAGTTGGTAGGAAGGAGAAGTTCTGCGGCCGCACATTTCTGTACTGCGGCCGCGAGGCAACTTCTGCAGCCATACAATTCTTGTGCGATCTGCACTTCACAAAGGCTTCAGGACTTGGTCTTTTTGCATACTCTCTGAACTTTGAATCTTTGTCAGTGAAAGCCCAGTTCTGCGGCCGCACAATTCATGTGCGGTGGTCCGCACATTGCTGAAAATCCTGTTGGGTTTTGCTTCTTGGTCCGCGGCCACAGAATTCCTTCTGTGGACCGCACATTTTTGCTTCTATGCCCTTTATTTCCTTGTGCTTCATAACACTCATTTTTTAGTCGGATTTCATCTTGAGAGACTAAACTTCCATCATTCCTGCAATTTGCACAATTTATTAGTTTCGGGAACATAATTTAATACTCTCGGACTAAAACAAAAGCTAAAAGGTGCTAATAAGCAGTCAAAATCCCCACTTATCAACTCCCCCAAACATAAGTTTTTGCTTCTCCTCAAGCAAATAAATTATTTCCCACCTCCAAAAGTTAAGGGTCATTCCCGTGAGTCAAAGGTGAGCCATTCACGCATCAGTTGGGACCAACAATTACCCACACTACTCATGCATTATCAACAAGGGGACACGTTAAGCATTCATGTACATATAGTTCTATTGTGACATTTGAGATTCAAGAATTGACTTTACTCATTAAGGACTCTTGATCTATCATGTAGGCCATGGTGGACTCTAAACACTTCCTCCTCTACTTTTCATTTGCCAAGCTCACTTAAGAAATTTAGCACTCAATCCAAAGATTTATGAAAGGTTCACTCATCTCTCTCAAGAGAATGTCACAAGTACGGTTTCAAGTACCATAGGCTTGCCCCTCATATTGATCGCCACTAATGTAAGCTCACTCGATTTAAAATCAAGTAGGACTTCTTTTGGGATATAATGAAGGATTTTGGGTTAGGGTAGGATAGTGTATGGGTAAATGGTTACGCCTTTCCTTAAGCACTCCATCTTTTGTTTCTCGGCTCACACTTTGCCAGTTCATAGAGGCACTTTCTTTTCATTGGGGACTAGAGAGACTTAGCATCACTCTTTCTTGTTCATTTTATTCTTTTTCTCCCTTTTTGATTTCTCAATGCTTGGGACCATTACCTCTTTTTCTATCCAGTCAACCCTTCCACTTATTCACTTTTTGCATTTTCTTTTTGTTCTTTTCTTTTTCTTGCCTTCTCTTCTCATAGAGATCATTTCTTTTCTCTTTTTGTGGCTTGATACCTTTTTCAAGTTCCTCATCTCTCCCCCTATCTTACATTTTAAGCCATTTGTTTTACAAGAGTGTTAAAGAAAGATCGGGTGCCAAGAGAGGGTCAACGACAAAACGGGTAAAAGTTTGTAACATAGTTATCAAATGAGAAAGGCTAGAGGCTCAAAGGGGTTGACTTGGGATAATGCCATTGGTCGTCAATAGAAAATTCAAACGGGCCAAGGAGAGCCTACAATCACTTCTCAAACCAAGCAAAACTTAGGATTTCACCTTGAAACACATTTGGGGCAAGTTCTAGTCCTTCGCACAGATACTTGGACTAGCAACAATTTATCTCACCCCTCATGCAACCAGATTGTAAAAGAGGATAGAGTCAAGGGCCCACAACGACCACATTCAAGTTTAAAGATCATTATTGTCCAATTAAACCACTCGATAATTGCCAAAGTCAACACAAGAGTCACAAAGTTACTAACTAGAGCTATTTCTTTCAAAAACCATATCTCTAACCATAAGCACGTAGTTAAGTGTGTTGGTGCCAATTGAAGCATGGTTGACTCTTCGAGCATGACTTAACTAGGTATTTTTATTCATTACTATTACTATTATTACCTAAAACACAAAAGCGGACTCATTCCCTTAAAAAGGTTGTCACGCCATCCATCGTTGGGACGAGTCACCGGTTCACACAAAAATTACCTTTGGAAAGAACCGTGGCATTAAGAAAACCAAAGGCTTATTATCTACTAAGACATAAAAAGAAACTACTAAACAAAACAAGAACTACTATGCTAGTAAAACATAAAAAAAAAGTTAATAAGCAAAAACAAAGATAAAGAAGCTAATGAGCAAAACTACTAAACATAGAATGAATATACATAGTAAGAGAGAGAAAATATATACATACAAATAAGAGAGAGAAAATATATACATACAAATAAGAGAAAAGACAATATTATCAAGTTATTATAGGCCAATTGTCTCAGAATGTAACAAAGGTGTCAAATAAACTCCAACCCCCCTCCCCGAATAAAAATAAGCATTGTCCCCAATGCTTAGCAAAATAAGAGTAAAAGAGGAAAGAGTGAAGAAAGCTCCCCATGGCTCATTGGACATCTCTGTGTCCCCAGCAATGTCCTCGCCCTCTGCCTCAGCCAACTGGATCTCATCATCCTCGACTCTAGGTGTGACTGGATTGTCGAACATACGATGCACTGCCTCAGTGGTATTGGCAGCAAGGGGTGGCTCTTTAGACTTGCCAGATGGTGCCACTGGTGTAGATGGATCTGGGTCGGGATGGTGCGGGTCAAGTAACATGTCAAATGGAAGGTCTCCGGCTGTAGCAATTCCGTTCACCTCTTTCCCGAGCTTATCCACTGACTTCTTGTTAGCTTGGGACTTCCTCATCTTCTTTACTTCCTTTCCCAGCTCTTCAATCGCTGACCCGTGCTATACCAAGGTATTCATGATTGTCTTCTGGTTATCTAGAAGCTTCTTCAGTGTCTCTTCAATGGTCGGGGGAAGCTGAGGTGTCTGAGCAGTAGACTGTGCTGCAACAGTACTGGACAACTCAGACAGCTTTACAGTAGCTGTCTGCATCCAGTTGTTGAGACTCACCAATGTATGGAAGACTCACAGCGCAGAGAGTAGGACAATAGGCATAGGTACTGGCTTCACAGCCGAGGTGGGACCTGTGGCAGGAGCTGCAGTAGGGGTTGTAGATGATGGTGAAGGCATAGCTGCGGCATTGGAGGAAGGCTCGGCCGAGGTGGATGGAACACCAACTGTCTCAATAACTACCACAACTGGCTCATCAGACTAGCCTATGATGGTAGAAGGATGACCTTTTCTTTTTGGGCTATTCGCATCCATTAGTGAGTACCAAGAAGAAGGCTTTTTCGGCTTTACCTTTGTATCATAATCCCTCAGCTCTACCCATGCATCGGTGAGATATTCTGTAATAGTGTTGGGATACGGGTAGGCGAGTCATCTTGCTGAGCAATCACTGAGATGTTGGCCGGCATCACGGAACCCACATCGATATGGTAACCGGCCATAATAGAAGCAACTAGAACTGCCCGAGGAATCGGAAGGTAAGTCTTATTCTGGATCAGGTACAGTCTGCTGTAGACAAAGGTTTGCCACCCCTTCGCTTTGAAACTCAGAGTGTTTCGGTGGATAGGAACCCCATCGGCAATCCATGGAGGTGGTGGCCCTGGTGCTGCTAGAATCTCCGTTAACCAAAGTTGGGCTGCATCTCCCAGTGCATACTTCTCCAAATATTCCTTCGGCTCAACATCTTCGAAGCCCAAGTATGTGTTGAGTGTATGCTAATCAAATCTCACTTTAAGGTTACGCACTTTGGTTACCTTTGTCCCCTTTTTGATATATTACACATTGGTGTGGAATTCACGGACAAGGTACTCTTTGGCATCCACTACACTGTGAGTGAACCACGTCTACCCCTTGCGTTCCCTGAACTGTCTTAACACTGCTGGGTTGTACCTCTCCAAATCCGTCATCAAAAATTGTCGCTAAAGAGTTAGTGACCTTACTGTCTACCACACACGGAAGCTGGTGAAGGCGGATAGGCTAACAAAACGGTCCTCCAAAACTTCTTTCTTCTTCAATCTTTCAAGACCGGCAGCCGTAGCATCTCCCCCCACCATCATCGGGGATATCCTGAACTGGTGTATCCTGTGCCTCAGGGACTGGTGTATCTGATGGCTTAGAAGCCTGACTAGCACTCTCGGATCCCTTGGAAGTGCTATGAGATGAGGATGGATCGTCCCTGAGTTGGTATCTCCCTTGTGGCCTTGACTGTACGGCCGGCTGCTCCTGAACAGAGGCTGAGTTACCCTCTGATGCTTCCCCAGACGAGACATAGGAGCTCGTCTCGGAGAGGTCTGTACCTCTCCCTCTCCCTACTGTTGTCTTCTTTCTAATTTACTTTTGTTGGACAAGAGGTAAGGCCCTCTTGCCTCGTCCCCGAGAAGGTTCAACCTTCCCTTTAGAAGTATCACCTCGTCCCCTAGATCGTACCATTGTCTATATCAGCAAAGGCAATTGTTAGTTGCAATTCAATGTTCAAAGAAATCCAGGAGACATGTGATAAGTAGGATTTTAACGTGTTTTAATCCCCTACTTGCCTATGCTTTGAGTATAATTTGATACAAAATAATCCCAAAATGCTCACAGGTTGTGCTTGATTGTAGGTTTGACCAACAAAGTGACTGAAATATCAAAGATCGGCTCAAAACGGAGTGAAACCTGCTCAAGCATCAAAGGCCAAGTAAAGTGATGGAAAAAGAGCCTAGTGCGGACCGCACAAAAGTGCACGCGGCCGCACTAGGAGATTCAGTGAAGTGTAAATTCAGGACTTTCACCATGCGGCCGTGGTTGGATTTATGCGGCCCGCGTTCAGCTCACGCGGCCGCGCCACCTTATCATGCGGCCCGCGCTGGAGAGATTCAGAGAGATGCAAGTTGGGACCAGTACAAGCCACGCGGCCACGATCACACTTACGCGGTCCGCGCCAGAGCTCCCGCGGCCGCGCTACACTTTCGTGCGGTCCGCGTCCCTCAACTTCAGAGAGTTAAAATTCAAGAGTTCAAGAGCCAGCGGCCACGCTGACCCCGCAGGGGTATTTTTGTCCAGTTTTTCCAGCCACTATAAATAGATCTTTTTCCCATTTTTAGGTTAAGTTTTGTACGAGATATCGAGCTGCGCTCGTGAGAACTGAAGTTTTAGCCTATTTTGGCATTTTAGCATTAATTTCTCAATAGATTCTTGTCGTTTCTTATCAGTAATTAATTATTATGTTTAGTTCTTCTTCTAATTCTTCTGTTTCTTCTTTAATTATGTCTAGCTAAACCCATTAGCTAGGGTTGTGGCTCAACCCTAATGTGGGTAATTGATGGGTGTTGCCATGTAAGGATAGATTGATGTTGGGTGTTTGCTATTTGGGTTAATTTTAGGTTTTAACTAAGGATTGGTGGTTGCAAACACTGATTCTAGCTTGGTGGGTTTAACTCTTCTTGAGAAAGAGAGTCTATGACCCCAAAATTGACCCAACAAGGAATTGGGATGGACCCATGAGAAATGGTAGTCCCAATTAACGGGTTAAACCTCGGGAGAGTAATTACCCTACTTGAACCCTAGTTGCTTGGCCTAATTGGCCTACCCAATTAGTCTCGAGAGAGTCAATTGGGCAAAATCACTCTCTCTACCAAGAGGAGTGAGAGTGGGTACAATTGAGCAACGGTTATAGCATAAGCCCCAAATATGTCAATTTACCATTAGTAGCATTTACCCGTTAANAAATTTTTTTTTTTTTTTTTTTTTTTTTTTTTAGTTAGTTTTAAAGTTGGGTACTACAAAGTAAAACTTTACTAAAGAAGAAGTAAAGTAAGTTTTTGTAGTTTTTAAAGTTGGGGCCGGAACCGATGAGGTTTGCCTACGTATCTCACATCCGGTGAGAATCAGACCCGCGTAGTTCTACCAGTTTTGACATAATAAAAATAGAGAAAAGACATGAAACTTTTGAAACCAAATTCTTTCTTCTTTTTCCATTTTTCTCTCTATTTTTTTTTTGAAATTTCGGCAGAGTTTCGCTTATTTTGGAAACCAGGTTTTTTCAAAAAACGGGTAATCAACTCTCTCATACCTCAATTTTATTTTTCTCATTCCTCCCCTATTCTAGCAACCGGTCAACATGCAAACCGAAGCAAAGAATTGTACAAGTAGCACGTAAAATATGCATCAGGATGGTCTTTGATTCTGGGGTCCACCTGTCCTAGACGGACCCAACCCCTGTGTTGAGTCCCCAAAGTCAAATGCACATGATGCAAACAAACGTTCCTAATAAGGATCCAGCATGAGGCTGAGTTATTCTAAGTATAAAACCTGGGTATACTACTCTAGACTTGTGTACCCGAGCGGACAACTCGAGCCGAGGAGGGGGCTACGTACCGGGAACCAAAAGGCCATCCAACTTTGTAACTTGTCTGAGCCTCTTTCTTATTTCAAGGCATGACACTAACAGAATAGGGAGTCACGCCAGCGTGCACATCCCCGAAGATGAGAAGAGAAGGGTGATAAGTAGGATTTTAACGTGTTTTATGCCCCTACTTGCCTACGCTTTGAGTATAATTTGATACAAAATAATCCAAAATGCTCACAGGTTGTGCTTGATTGCAGGTTTGAGCGACAAAGTGACTGAAATGTCAAAGATTGGCTCTAAACGGAGTGAAACCTGCTCAAGTATCAAAGGCCAAGTAAAATGATGGAAAAAAAGAGCCTAGTACGGACCGCACAAAAGTGCACGCGGCCGCACTAAGAGATTCAGAGAAGTGCATATTCAGGGCTCTCACAACGCAGGCGCGGTTGGATTTATGCAGCCCGCGATCAGCTCACGCGGCCGCGCCACTTTTTCATGCGGCCCACGTGAAGAGATTTAGAGAGATGCCAGTTGGGACCAGAGCAAGCCACGAGGCCGCGGTCACACATACGCGGTCCGCGCCAGAGCTCCTGCGGGCGCGCTACACTTTCGTACGGTCCACGTCCCTCAACTTAAGAGAGTTAAATTTCAAGAGTTCAAGAGCCAACGCGGCCGGGCTACCTTTTTGCGCGGCCCGCGCTGACCCCGCAGGGGTATTTTTGTCCAGTTTTTCCAGCTACTATAAATAGATCTTTTCTCCATTTTTAGGTTAAGTTTTAGTTTTGCTGAGGCTGCTGAGCTCGTGAGAACACTGTGTTTAGCCATTTTTGGCATTTTTGACCTTCAATATTGTATTTCTTCCTTAGTAATCAATTAATATGTTTGCTTCTTCATCTATTTCTTTAATTTTTGCATCTAGTATGAGTAGCTAAATTCACTAGCTAGGGTTGTGGCTCAACCCTAGTGTGGGTAATTGATGGGTGTTGCCATCTAAGGATAGACTGATATTGGGTGTTTGCTATTTGGGTTAATTTTAGGTTTTAATTAAGGATTGGTGGTTGCAAACACTGATTCTAGCTTGGTGGGTTTAACTCTTCTTGAGAAACAGAGTCTATGACCCCGAAATTGACCCAACAAGGAATTGGGATGGACCCATGAGAAATGGTAGTACCAATTAACGGGTTAAACCTCGAGAGAGTAATTACCCTACTTGAACTCTAGTTGCTTGGTCTAATTGGCCTACCCAATTGGTCTCGAGAGAGTCAATTGGGCAAAATCACTCTCTCTACCGAGAGGAGTGAGAGTGGGTACAATTGAGCAACGGTTATAGCATAAGCCCCAAATATATCAATTTACCCTTAGTAGCATCTACCCGTTAGTTAGCCACCTAGGTAATGCCACAACCCTAGTGCCTTTCTCTATATTAATTACAACTTAGCAATATCTCCGTAGCATAATTTAGCTTCAAACATTAGTCTTATAATAGTAGATATAAAAATCAAAACCAAAGATGTTAGAAGTGACATTAGAAGCACAACTGCAATTCTAGATTAAACAGACAATACAACTCCATTACTAGCTCCCTGTGGAAATTCGATCCCGAACCACTATTCGGGTAAAAGCTGTTGCAACCCGCTCTTCCTACCTTAGTGTAGTGTTGAGTCGGCAGCGATCAACTTTTTGGCACCGTTGCCGGGGAGCTTACGGTGTTGACTATCTGTTTAGCTCGTTTTGTGTTTTGCTTCTCTTTCCTTCTTGTTTGCTAATTTTGTTTGTGTCGATCATTCAGGTACTATGGCTCTTAATGCAAATGACCCTCTTGGCAACGTGAATGTGGGGGAGGAGGTAGATGATCTTGAGCCCAAAGAGGTACAACCACCTCAAGTTCCACGTAGAGGCCGTCATGCCAACGCAAATGACAACAATCCTATTCCAGACCCTCCTCCGCCACCGCCAAGAGCAGTCCCAAGAGTTCTACCAAATCAAGGGTACGCGAGTGCCATTGTTCCTCCCCGAATCCGGGCGGGGAACTTTCAAATCACAAATGTCATGTTGACCTTGCTCGAGCAAAGAGGGTATTCTACGGGCGCCTCCGATCAAAATGCATACAAGCACTTGAAGGGGTTCGTAGATACATGCTGGGGCAGCAAAAAAACAAACGTGTCAGAGGATGTGTTGCGATTGAGGCTTTTCCCGTTTTCTCTTCGGGGTAAAGCGATGGACTGGTTAGAAAGGCTTCCGAATCATTCTATTCACACATGGGATGAATTGGCGGACAAATTTATTGCCAAGTTCTTTTCTCCAAGTCATATGGCGGCTCTTCGGGATGAGATTCTAGCTTTCAAACAAATGCCAACGGAACCTTTGCACGAAATTTGGGAAAGATATAGAACAATGGTGAAGGAGTGCCCTAATAACGACATGACCGAGGCGATGATACAACAAACCTTTTATCGGGGCATCAACACCACGAACCAGTGCATTGTGAACCAATTGGCCGGAGGGAACTTTATGAAACTTTCGTATCAAGAGGCATGTGATGTACTTGATGAAATGGCCGACACGTCTTCGGCATGGCAAAGCCGAGCGAATGTGCCCCAAGGTGACCCCACGGTCATCCACTTGCACAAGGAGTTGAACGATCATGGCCAAGCTATTGCCGAACTTACAACAACCATGAATCAATTGGCGAAGGCGCAATTGCAACAAGTCCAAAACCCGCGCCATGTCAATGCAATGGAGAGTGTCTCTATGTTGAAAAGGAGGCAAATAGGGCAACAACAACCTCAAGGTAATGGTGAGCAATTTGACAACAACAATGATGGTGGTGGTTATTCGAATGAGTGCTATGATGATCAAAGTGAGGAATGCCAATATGTCAATAACTACCAAGGAAATAGAGGAAATCAAAGAAATCAACAATGGCGTCCCCAAAGCAATTGGGGCAATCAACAAGGTGGCGGTAATTGGAATAACAATAACAACAACAAGGCGGTAACAACTGGAACAACAACAATCAGAACAACAATTGGGGTAATCAAGGTAACAATCAAGGCAATTGGAACGGGAACAACGATAATTGGAGCAACAACAATAACAATCAAGGAGGGTGGAATAATGGTGGTAGGGGGCAAGGCTTTCAAAGGCCCCCCATGTTCCAACAACCAAACAATCCACCCCCCTTTCAATCTCAAGGGTCTAGTTCTTCCGGAAGTGATATGGGACGGATAGAAATGATGTTCGAGCAGATGATGAAAAAGAACCAAGACTCGGATGCACAATTGGCTTCACACAACACATCTATCCGAAACCTAGAAGTGCAAATAGGGCGAATTTCTCAAGCGTTGAATACCCGACCTAAGGGCGCACTACCAAGCGATACGGTAGTGAACCCAAAGGGAGGTAATAATCATGTGATGGCAGTCACAACGACAAGCGGAAGAGGCGGTGATGTGCAAGCCTCAAATGAAAATCGAGTGGTGAATGATGATGTTGAGCTCCAAGAAGATGTGGATCCTTTGATTGTTGAAGATGTAGTTGAGACAAATGTGAATAAGGAAGTGAGAATAGATATTGATGAGGCCGAGGTGGAAAATCAAGAGGCCGTGAACCCGTCTAGGGAGCACATAATTGATATTCCGGAGCCGGTGGTGCCAAAAGCCAAGGCACCCTTGCCTAGACCACCTCCACCTTATCCTCAGCGGTTAGCAAAGCAAAAGAATGACAATCAGTTCAAGAAATTCATAGACATGATGAAAAGCCTTACAATCAACGTGCCTTTAGTGGAGGCACTTGAACAAATGCCAGGCTATGCAAAGTTCATGAAGGATTTGGTCACAAAGAAGCATTCCATGGATTGTGAAACAATAAAGATGACACACCAAGTTAGTGCGATAGTGCATTCTATGGCCCCGAAACTTGAAGACCCAGGAGCTTTTACTATTCCTTGCACTATCGGGAGTGCGGAGTTTGCTAAGGCCCTTTGTGATTTGGGGGCTAGCATTAATTTGATGCCGTATTCAGTCTTCAAGACTTTGGGAATTGGGCAACCTAGGCCAACCTCGATGAGACTTCAAATGGCGGACCGGTCGATGAAGCGGCCTTTGGGTATAATTGACGATGTGCTTGTCAGGGTGGACAAATTCATATTGCCGGCCGACTTTGTCATATTGGATTGTGAAGTGGATTTTGAAGTGCCTATTATTCTTGGGAGACCTTTCCTAGTACGGGGAAGGCTTTGGTTGATGTTGAAGCAGGTGAATTGACATTCCGAGCGGGAGATGAGAAGGTGGTATTTCATGTTTGCAAATCAATGAGGCAACCCAATAGTACGGAAGTGTGTTCACTTGTTGACATTGTCACCTCTGTGATAGTGGATGACACAAGTTCCATGATGAATGTTGAAGATCCTCTTGAGGCCGTACTTTTTGGCATGGATGTAGAAGATGATGCTAGCAGAGTGGAGTGCGTGAATGCATTGCATGGTATGGGTTCATATTCATATGAGCCTAGGAAGTTATCTTTGGATCTTGAGAACCGCAAAACTCCACCAACTAAACCATCCATTGAGGAGCCATCGGTGTTGGAGTTGAAGCCACTTCCTCCACACCTCAGGTATGAATTTTTGGGCTCTAATTCTACTCATCCAGTTATTCTTTCTTCTTGCCTTACTAACTTGCAGGTTGAGGCCACTTTGGAGGTGCTTCAAAAGCGGAAAAGGGCAATGGGATGGACTTTGGCGGGCATTAGGGGAATAAGCCCCGCATTTTGCATGCATAAGATCATCTTGGAGGAGGATGCAAGGCCGTCCCTTGAACATCAAAGAAGACTCAATGAGGCGATGCAAGAAGTGGTAAAGAAAGAGGTTATCAAATGGCTTGACGCCGGTGTGGTTTATCCAATCTCTGACAGTTCCTGGACTTCTCCGGTCAGGTCCAATGTGTGCCAAAGAAAGGAGGGATGACGGTGGTGCCCAATGACAACAATGAGCTTATTCCCACTCGAACCATTACCGGGTGGAGAGTTTGCATGGACTACCGGAAGCTCAACAAGGTGACCCGCAAGGATCATTTTCCTTTGCCATTCCTCGACCAAATGCTAGATCGTCTTGCGAGGAGAGCATTCTATTGTTTCTTGGATGGGTACTCGGGCTACAATCAAATTTTAATTGCCCCGGAGGACCAAGAGAAGACTGTTTTACATGCCCCTATGGAACATTTGCTTTCTCCCGGATGCCATTCGGATTGTGCAATGCTCCGGCGACCTTCCAACGATGCATGATGGCTATTTTCACCGATATGGTGGAGGACATATTGGAGGTCTTTATGGATGACTTTAGTGTGATTGGTGACTATTTTGATGCATTCTTGGTGAATTTGGATAAAGTCTTGGCTCGTTGTGAAGAAACCAACCTAGTTCTCAATTGGGAAAAATGCCATTTTATGGTTGAAGAAGGTGTAGTGTTGGGCCACAAGATTTCAAAACACGGGATTGAGGTTGATAAGGCGAAAATTGAGGTGATTTCGAGGCTTCCTCCCCCTACTTCTGTCAAAGGGGTAAGGAGTTTTTTTGGACACGCCGAGTTCTACCGGCGGTTTATCAAAGACTTCTTGAAGGTTGTGAATCCATTGTGCAAGCTACTAGAGAAAGATGCCAAGTTTGTTTTTGATGAAAAGTGTATGGAGGCCTTTGAACTCTTAAAACACAAGTTGACCACTACCCCTATCATAACTGCACCTAATTGGTGTTTGCCCTTTGAACTAATGTGTGATGCTAGTGATGTTGCAGTGGGGGCTGTGTTGGGACAACGGGTTAACAAAATGTTCCATCCCGTGTATTATGCAAGTAAGACTATGAATGAAGCTCAACGAAATTACACAGTGACGGAGAAGGAGTTATTGGCCATTGTATTTGCCATGGAGAAATTTCGGCCCTATCTTATGGGGGCCAAGGTAATTGTGCACACGGACCATGCCGCCCTTAGATATTTGATGACCAAAAAGGATTCCAAAGCAAGATTGATGAGGTGGGTGTTACTCCTTCAAGAATTTGACTTAGAAATAGTGGACCGGAAGGGAAGCGAGAACCAAGTAGCGGACCATTTGTCCCGGTTAGAGGAAGAATGGAGACCATGTAACGGTCCTGAGATAAATGATGCATTCCCCGACGAGCAACTTCTTGCTGTGTCAACGTGTGACTTGCCATGGTTCGCGGACATCGCCAACTTCATCGTGACCAGAATTGTCCCGTGTGAGCTCTCTTCCAACCAAAAGAAGAAACTCAAATGGGATAGTTTGGATTTTTATTGGGATGGTCCATACTTGTTCAAAATTTGCACGGATGGTGTAATTAGAAGATGTGTCCCGGAAGGTGAACAATTGAGCATATTGGAGGCTTGTCACTCTTCCCCTTATGGTGGCCATCATGGAGGGGTGAGGACGGCTTCAAAGATCTTGAGTTGTGGGTTCTATTGGCCAACGTTGTTTAAAGATGCTAGTGATTTGGTGAAGAAATGTGATGCATGCCAAAGGGCTGGCGAAATTTCAAAAAGGCATGAGATGCCTCTCAATACGATTCTCGAGGTGGATATTTTTGATGTTTGGGGCATCGATTTTATGGGTCTGTTCGTGAGCTCTTGTGGGAACACTTATATTCTCGTGGCGATGGATTATGTCTCAAAGTGGGTGGAAGCCGTGGCTTTACCCAACAATGAAGCCCGAAGTGTTGTAGCATTCTTGAATAAGAGTATCTTCATAAGGTTTGGTACCCCTCGTGCCATCATTAGTGATGGGGGGTCTCACTTTTGCAACAAGGCTTTTGATTCATTGCTTGCTAAATATGGAGTTAATCACAAAGTGACCACTTCCTATCATCCTCAAGTCAGTGGTCAAGTGGAAGTGTCCAACCGAGAAATAAAGAGTATCTTGTCCAAGACGGTAAATGCTAATAGGACCGATTGGTCGAAGAAATTGGATGATTCTCTTTGGGCCTATCGGACGGCTTACAAGACCCCAACCGGTATGTCTCGTATCGGTTGGTGTTTGGTAAAGCTTTCCATCTTCCGGTGGAATTGGAGCACAAGGCTATGTGGGCATTGAGAAAGTTGAACTTGGAATGGGATGTTGCGGCAAATCTCCGGGTTGAGCAACTAAATGAGCTTGATGAGTTTAGATTTCATGCCTACTCCAGCTCGTCCTTATATAAGGACAAGATGAAGTACATTCACGACAAATATGCTCGGGGAAAGGAATTCAAGGTTGGTAATATGGTTCTTCTTTTCAACTCCCGGGTGAGGTTATATCCGGGAAAACTTAAGTCAAAGTGGAGTGGGCCTTTTGAAGTGGTATGTGTGACTCCTTTTGGTGCTCTTGATCTTAAGAACAAGAACGGTGAAGTATTTCGGGTCAATGGACATCGTGTCAAGCATTATTTGGGAAAATTTGATGATAGCCACGTGGTGGCACTCATTCATTTGAAGTGATGTGGTGGTAACATGCGTCGTGTCGCGACGTTAAATCAGGCGCTTCTTGGGAGGCAACCCATGTCTTTTTATTTCTCTTTGATTTTCTTTGTAGATTAGGATTTTTGAGCTAATTGGTTGTGAGA
>NW_017671047.1:187501-219168 GCF_001879085.1 Nicotiana attenuata
TCACACTTACGCGGTCCGCGCCAGAGCTCCCGCGGCCGCGCTACACTTTCGTGCAGTCCACGTCCCTCAACTTCAGAGAGTTAAAATTCAAGAGTTCAAGAGCCAGCGGCCACGCTGACCCCGCAGGGGTATTTTTGTCCAGTTTTTCCAGCCACTATAAATAGATCTTTTTTCCAGTTTTAGGTTAAGTTTTGTACGAGATATCGAGCTGCGCTCGTGAGAACTGAAGTTTTAGCCTATTTTGGCATTTTAGCATTAATTTCTCAATAGATTCTTATCGTTTCTTATCAGTAATTAATTATTATGTTTAGTTCTTCTTCTAATTCTTCTGTTTCTTCTTTAATTATGTGTAGCTAAACCCATTAGCTAGGGTTGTAGCTCAACCCTAGTATGGGTAATTGATGGGTGTTGCTATCTAAGGATAGATTGATGTTGGGTGTTTGCTATTTGGGTTAATTTTAGGTTTTAACTAAGGATTGATGGTTGCAAACACTGATTCTAGCTTGGTGGGTTTAACTCTTCTTGAGAAAGAGAGTCTATGACCCCAAAATTGACCCAACAAGGAATTGGGATGGACCCATGAGAAATGGTAGTCCCAATTAATGGGTTAAACCTCAGAAGAGTAATTACCCTACTTGAACCCTAGTTGCTTGGCCTAATTAGCCTACCCAATTGGTCTCGAGAGAGTCAATTGGGCAAAATTACTCTCTTTACCGAGAGGTGTGAGAGTGGGTACAATTGAGCAACGGTTATAGTATAAGCCCCAAATATGTCAATTTACCCTTAGTAGCATTTACCCGTTAATTAGCCACCTAGGCAATGCCACGACCCTAGTGCCTTTCTCTATATTAATTACAACTTAGCAATATCTCCGTAGCATAATTTAGCTTCCAACATTAGTCTTATAATAGTAGATATAAGAATCAAAACCAAGGATGTTAGAAGTGACATTAGAAGCACAACTGCAATTCTAGAATAAACAGACAATACAACTCCATTACTAGCTCCCTGTGGAAATTTGATCCCGAACCACTATTCGGGTTAAAGCTGTTGCAACCCGCTCTTTCTACCTTAGTAGTGTTGAGTCGGCAGCGATCAACATGCAAGTAAGATATAAACCAGAAGACACAGTGAGGGTACACAGTAAAAGCATGCTTGCAGGAAACCTGATCTGCGCTCTGCAGAATTTTCTTGCGGCCGCAGATGAAGACTTGCGGTCCGCACAATTTTGTTTTGCGGCTGCAAAAGTGAAGTGCGATCCGCACAATTTCACTAGCGGTCGCACCTCTGAGACCCAAAAATGCCAACTCTCTGATGATAGAGAATTGGCTAATGTGCGGCCGCAACATGATTTCTCCGGTCCACACAATTAGACCTGCGACCGCATATTGGAGTCAAAAAGTATGGACTCTCTGATGACAATAAATGTGCTATTCTACGACCGCAATGGGAGTTCTACGGTCCACAAATTTTAACTTGCGGCTGCAGATCCCTTCTTTCACTATGTTGCCCTAGAACCAAAATCTGCGGACCGCACAAATTCAAGTGCGGCTGCAGAATTCAAGAATTACGAACAGATCAAATTTTTTTTCTATCTAGTGTTTTTAATTTCGTGCACAATTTGATATGAAAACATCATAGAAACATGAAAATATGCTAACGCAGTCCCTATAGAGCATGTATTAGTTAACCCATTACATATTTAACCCCCACATGGACACACAATTGAATTCTAATGAAAAATGGCCTAAAAATCTACAAATTAAACTAAAATATAAAAAATAACAAGGAATTGAAGCATACAAGATGAATGAGTGTAATGAGTGACTGATCAAAGATGTTGTGTGTGTGTGTGTCGCGCCCCGTTTTCTCGCGAAAATGGGCATATGACATGTGACAACTCTTTTGGATGGGAGATAGGGTGTTAAAAGAAGAGTTGCCACCTAACGGTTTTTAAGGTGCCTTAGGGCACCTATTATACAGATAACTCTATTTGACCAGTCAACGCCACCAAAGATCGAGTGGGCTCAAATTACCTCAAGTGAAGGTGTTAGGCACTCTTCGAGGTCCACAACTGTGGATCCCGGCCGAACTTCAGTCTATGTGGATTATAATTGGTGCGCTCCATTTGCTCCGGAGTTGCTTGTTTGGTCAGTATGAATTGAGAATCATATAATGCATTGTTCTTGAACTACAACCACAACTTATATACGATATGACCTACCTATGTGCATGAGAAAGTTAAATGTATATTCATTATTTACATTTTAATAGAAATGAAAGCTCAACATAGTTTATTAGTTTTACACTGATGTTTAATTTGCCTAACTTCGCTGTTTCACCTAGACTTGAAATCGGCATATGTTGTTGTCACAAGTGAAATCCAACAACAATGATGTGTGTGTGTTCTTCTTTTGCAAGTCAAATCAAAATTTTGCGTGATATGGCACAGAACCTAGCAGGGCGAAGCTACACCCCGGTAAGGATCGTCAATTGATCACCCATCGTCGAAAAATTATATTGTGTATATAGGTAAAATATTAGGTTTTAGAGGTATATAACATATACTGAACATCCTTTGTTGATGATTTTTTGTACTTCTTTCAAGTTTGAACACCCTTAAGAAAATTTTTGGCTTCGCCGCCGCCTGTTAGGTGTTTATGTCTTACATTTCTACGCTGCTACTAGTCGAACTAATGATTAAGACATTGAGTATACCGAAGAATTGTGACTTGTGTATATATATGCACACACCCATTATCGGATTACATTTGAAGATACTGCTATCAAATCCACTTCTACTGTGCATTGAGCTCTTCTTCCTCTGGTATGTCTCTTGGTTATTTCATACTTTTCGTTCTTGATAGACTGGTTTTCCTATCTTGTTTGTTTATTCAATTCCTATATTCTTGGAACTAGAATGTAATATTGCTGACTGGTTATTGCTTGGTTTATTATGTTGGACTTTGTTTTTGTCCATTTTATGATTAGTTTGTCTTCTAATTTCATTCTTTTCTCTATGTTGGAGGTCAAGTTTCATATGTAAGCTGTGTTAAGCCGTGGCTCCTGTTTCCTAAATTCTCCCAATCGCATTTGCTGCTAAATAACTACATGTCTACACATGTGAAACTTAACTATGTGAGCTTTGTATAACCTGTCTCAAAACCAGATCTAACACCTATGTTGCGTTGGTTGATGGCTAGTGTAAAAATAGTCAAATTATGATTAATCTTTATATTAATGAATACGTTGGACATCTAAAGCGTATAACGTGGGCCCAACATCGGGTAATCAAAGAACTAGGATGGGTCGGGTAATCAAAGAACTAGGATGACCAGACTCTAATACCATAATAAAAAATGAACAATAGGCCTAACTCAACCTAAAAAACTAGCTCATAAGGTGAGAATTGCCCAAAACTATATAAAAAGTATAATCACGCCATATCCAAACCGACGTGGGAACCAACACCCGCATATAAGGTGTATATAATTTTAGCTACATATTAGAATTTGTATTTATCTTATAGTAGTTAGTTTGTTACCCATTAGCAGTACTCAAGATTTAGGCAAGTGTACAAATAGGAATATTTTAGGAAGGTTCTCTCTTCTTCATTTTGTGTATGTTAGAATATTTATGTTAATATTATTAGTTCTAGTCCCTTATGTCATAGGAGTAGGTTATGCGCTATGTATACATATAAATAGAGCTCATTGTAACATAGAATGTCAATAATAGATTTTTCTCCCGTGCATTCTCACATGGTATCAGAGCATCAGTGAGAAAAGATCGTTGTGCGTCATTCCAGCGACATCCGGCAAGAAAGAACTCAGTCACCGTGCAATTTTTCGTGACCTAAGTGACTGGTTGCGTCAAAGCCACTATTTATTAGTGTTGTGCAAAATCCAACACCACCACAAGGTTCCCAAAAGAGATCCAACCAAACCCCAGAAAGATCCCCGGAAAATACTCATCCACGCGCCCCCACGCACCTGCTGGAAATCTGCTTCCGGCGGCACGTCTGTCACACGCGCCGGCGCGTGGGTCCTGTTCCTGTTAGATTTTGAAAAAATTTCTCTTGAGCAGCCTGTTCGCCTAGTAATTCCGAGCATACCCATACCTTTTTCTTTTTATTCCGATCACTTTGAGATTTTCCAGCGACTATACTGACTTTCCGGCGGCTACAGTAATTTTTTTTGACGAAGCTTCTTTTGGACAGATTTCTCAAGAGGTTATTCCGAGTCTTTTCATTCAAGTTTCATCAGATTCCGACAACCTTTTGTGTTTTCCGACAAGTGAATAGTGTTTTATCATGAAAAAAAGGTTTTCTGATTTGACATTCCAAGGTTAACGATACAATTTTATCAATAATTTGAGAAATTGGTTGTGGAGAAATGAGATCCAATACTATGAATAGTTGGATGGTTTCTCTACCGGATTATATTGAGTTCCTTCAGTACAAATCATGTAAACAGACATCTTCAGGGATAGCTTCCGTTATTCAAACAGATAGTAGCGTGACTTATGTCTCCCAATCTTCAACCTCTGAGTCTTGGGTCATTGATTCAGGTGCATCCGAACATATTTCTGGTAACATATCTCTTTTCACTAGTATTTCATATTCTCAATCTCTTCAACCAGTCACAATGGCCAATGGGTCTCAAACCATGGCATCTGCAATAGGTCACGCAAGCCCACTTCCTTCCTTACCTTTAGATTCAGTTCTTTATGTTCCCAATAGTCCTTTTAATCTCATAGCCATTAGTCGCTTAGCTAAATCACTTAAATGTGCTGTTTTATTTCTTGATGACCTTGTTATAGAGGAATGCAGTACGGGGCGGATCATCGGTACCGGGCGTGAAGTAGATGGACTTTATTACCTTATCCTTGCAAAATCATATAGACTCACATCTTATCTTCCTTCAATAACTTGTCTTGTTACTGATTCACCATATTTATTACATAAACGGTTGGGACATCCCAGTTTATCAAAACTTCAGAAAATGGTACCTGGTTTATCTCACTTATCCACTTTAGACTGTGAGTCATGTCAGCTCGGTAAGCATACCCGCTCCCATTTCCCTCGGCATCTTGATAATCGAGTAGAGTCACCTTTCACTTTAGTCCATTAAGATCTTTGGGTCCTAGTCGGGTCAGTTCTACCTAGGAATTCCGCTACTTTGTCAGTTTCATTGATGATTATTCCAGGTGCACTTGGATATTTTTGATGAAAAATCAGTTTGAGTTGTTTTCTATTTTACAGACCTTCCGCGCTGAAATTCAAAATCAATTTGGGGTTTCTATCTGCATATTTTGTAGTGAAATGTCCTAGAGTATTTGTCTTCCCCATTTCAGCAGTTTATGAACTCTCATGGAATTATTCATCAAATATCTTCTCCGTACACATCCTGTTACATCTCGCGTTTTCGTGCGTTAAAGTTTCGTCATCAGTTAATCGACATAGACTCAGGGATGAGATTATCTTGAGGTTAAATTATAATAAGCGATAAGTAAGTGCCATGAAGGATAAAGAGTACATGAATTAAAGGAAATGAGTTTCGTTGAAGGTTGTCGATTTGGGATAAAATACGGTCCGAGCTATAATACCCGATATTTATGGACTAGAACCATACAAAGTACCATATGACCATGATAGCATAATGTTTAAAGTGTATAAAAAAAGATGAGTAGTATTTTAAGTAACTCGAGATAATTCTTAATTATGTGGGTGATTGGTTAATTATCGGGTAACGGGATATTACCAAATTAATTAATAAGTTAGTGAATAAAGATTAAAATCCCCCCCCCCCCCCCCCCGTCCCCCACGTGACAGCAGATGGAGTAACACTTAAATGACATGCCTTTAGACAAGCTAACTAGTAGGCACATGGGCAACAAATCTTAAGCCATTTTTACACGTAAGGAGTGATGATTTTGGCCATCTCTAACTTATCTTTAAAGGTTATCCAATTCATTTATTACAAGGAAATATACAAAAAGGAAAGACAAGGAATGAAGTGAGAGAATTCTTGAAGTTCATATAAGACTTTACGTTACAATACCGACGGCAATTCTTAGATTTATAGAGAAATTCATACGAAATTGCACTGCGTAATAACAACGAGATTTTGCAATTCTAAGGAAATAAGGTGCAATCCTTCTTAAGAATATCATACGGATCTTTCCCTACTCCAGGTATGTTAAGGTTATCCCTTCTTTCTTTTTGGCATGATCCAAATGATACAAAATGAAACGAGCAAACGCACAACTTTCATAAATGACTCTATTCATAGAAATACTAGGGGTCTCTATGTTCTTGATTCCCCATGTGACATATATTATATCTTCTGTTCATGGGTCTCAGAATAATACGCAATTGATAAAGTTTATCCGAAGGGAATGTTGAGATTATTAACATATTTTCATTCATTTATACATGTACATTGACCCATAACCAGATGGCGTTATACACGTATTTATATGTATATATATGTATATGAGATATGGAAAAAGGTTACGGCTTTATATACGCACCACCACCTGATCAGTTGGTATATATTGATGATTTTCCCACAGTGGCCGAGATGATATGATGTGATGCCCTCAGAGGCTTGATGATGTTATGTACACCTATACCTATGCATGACACGACATTTACACGCACATGCATGATGTTTTAACTGTATCAGGATTTGCAAAGTTATTTAGACTTATAGGCGGAATTCCTTATTCCATGTTTCATCTATGTCTCTTATGTACTGATTTTCATGCCTTACATACTCAGTACATTATTCGTACTGACGCCCTATTTTCCGGGGCCTGCATTTCATGCCCGCAGGTGTAGGTAGGCAAGCTGACGGTCCCCCTGCTTAAGATCCTTGATCAGGGAGAGTTGGCGTGCTCCACTTGATCTGGAGCTGCTTTTGATTTTGGTACGATATGCTTGTATACATATATGGGTATGACGTGGCCCAGTCTCGTCCTTGTACAGTTGTATTTTCTATTAGAGGTTTGTACACAGTTATATATAGTTGGATAGTATGTGGTCTTGTCGGCTTCCAGTTTTGGGTATGTAGTTGTCTATAGCAGCCTTGCCCTTAAAGTTAACTTGCTTATTTTTATGTAAATGCTTATTTCCCTCAAATATGTTGGAAAAAATAATAATCCCGCCCAGGAATAATATCCACGGTAAATAACAATAACACAAGAGAGTAACAACGACACCAAATATTTAAACGGGATAAAATACAATACCCCAGCGGAGCAATATTACCACTATAATATTACAACTTAGTAGTGTAAAGAGACTACTACAACTTCGAAAGAAATAACACTCTTTATTTTAAACACCTCACTACAATATTACTCCCACTCACTATTTATCTCACAAACTACAATCTGTGAATTACTCTCTCTAACTCTCTGTTGCTTCTCTCGATTTGGTGTGTTTGATCTGAGAAGCAAATGCTTCTATTTATAGGAAGAGAACCACCCTCTCTAACCAATCAGATGCGTTGGTTTTGCAATTTGCAAGGTGCCAACTCTGTTTTGTCTCTGGTTGCAACTTGTTGCCAGCTTTCTCCTTTTCTTTAGTTTATTTATTTAAATGGGTTCTACAAATCTCTCCCTTAATTTTGATTTTTCTTCTTCATTCCAAGTATTGATCTCAATCTCTGAAAATCTTCAAACTTGAGAGGCTTTGTAAAGATATCCGCAGCTTGATCATGAGACTTCACATATTTGAGCTCGACTTCCTTCTTGGCAATGCATTCTCTAATGAAGTGATACCTTGTGTCTATATGCTTGCTTCGATCATGATATACTGGATTCTTCGCGAGTGCCTGTGCGGATTTGTTGTCAATACAAATCTTTGTAGCTTCAATTTGTGGAAAATTGAGCTCCTTCAATAATCTTCTTAGCCAAATAGCATGACAGGTACATGATGTTGCTGCTACATATTCGGCTTCACAAGTCGAGAGAGTAACAATGGATTGTTTCTTTGAACTCCAAGAAATAACAGAATCACCCAAGAAAAATACAAGACCAATTGTACTTTTTCTATCATCAATATCTTCCGCATAATCACTATCACAAAATCCCATAAGGTTGAAATCACTAGAAGAAGAATAAAATAACCCAAAATCAATAGTACCTTTTAGGTAACGAAGAATTCTTCTAGTGACTTTCAAATGAGTGGAGGTAGGAGCTTCCATGAAGCGGCTTACTACTCCAACTGCAAAGAGTATATCTGGCCTGGTACAAGTCAAGTACCTCAAACTTCCCACAAGACTTTTGAAAAATGTGGGATCCACTTTTTCTCCTTCATCAAACTTGGACAATTTTGTCCCACTCTCCATCGATGTGTTCACGGGGTTGCAATCGAGCATGTTGAACTTCTTCAATATCTCTTTTAAATAGCTTTCTTGAGAGATAAAAAAATTCCATCCTCCATCACCTTCACTTCTAGGCCCAGGTAGTATGACATGAGCCCTACGTCTGTCATCTCAAACTCACGGGACATATCTTTCTTAAAAGCTTCAAACAAACTTGAGTTATTTCCCGTGAAAATAAGATTATCAACATAAAGACAAACAAGTAAGATATCTCCATTAGTATGAACTTTAAGGTAAAGAGCATATTCATGGAGACAACGAGTAAACCCATTGTCTTGAAAATAGTTGTCGATGCAACTATTCCATGCTAGTGGGGCTTGCTTTAATCCATATAAATCTTTCTTCAACCACAACACTTTATCTTCGTGGTTTTTGACCACGAAGCCCAATGGTTGTTCAACATAGACTTCTTCTTCAAGATAGCCATTTAAGAAGGCTAACTTGACATCTAGTTGATGGATCTTCCGCTTTATTTGCGCCGCTAAAGAGATCAGCAAACGAATTGTCTCCATGCGGGAAACAGGTGCATAGACTTCTTCATAGTCAATGCCTTGCCTTTGCTTGTAGCCTTTAGCCACAAGTCGTGCCTTGTATTTCTCCACATCTCCATCAGCATTCTTCTTTATTTTGTATACCCATTTCACTCCAATTGCTCGATGACCCTTGGGAAGAGTTGTTAACTCCCAAGTGTTGTTCTTCTCTATTGACTCAATCTTCTCCTCCATGGCTTGTCTCCACTTTTTGTTTGTAACAGCTTCATCAAAGTTCATTGGTTCAATGTCAGCAAAGAGACAACATAAAAAATCAAAATTAGTAACTTCTTCTGTGTCCTCATAGAGCTCTTGAATACTCCTTGTCCTTTGCGACTGTTCATTTGAACTTTCTTGAGAAGAGGGAGATGCAACATTGGTTAAGAAGGAGGTGGAGTTGTATCCTGCACAGGTTCCACGGTTTTTGGTTCTTCTTCATCACCAAAGTATGGAAGAAAATCATATGAAGTTTCTTCCTGAGCTTCCTAATCCCATGCCTATTCTTCATCAAATTCAACATCGCGACTTACCACCACCTTGCCGCTGATTGGGTTGTATAACTTGTATCCTTTTGAACTCGTATAATAGCCAACAAACACATGCTTGACACTTCGATCGTCAAGCTTCGCTCTCCCTTGATGTGGCACATGAGCATAGGCTATGCTCCCAAAGATTCTCAAATGTCTGACACTTGGCTTTCTTCCACTCCATGCCTCTTGAGGGGTTTGATCTCTAACATTTCTTGTTGGAGACCTGTTGTTCAAATAAACTGCACAAGAAATAGCTTCGGCCCAAAATTCCTTGGGCATACTTTTAGCTTTCAACATACATCGAGCCATATTAAGAATCGTTCGATTCTTTCTCTCTACAACTCCATTTTGTGGGGGTGAATAAGGTACCGTTAGAGGGCGATGAATTCCATGAGACTGACAAAAATCATTAAATTCGTTGAAGTGAATTCGCCTCCTCTATCGGACCTTAGAGCTTTAATTTCATAGCCACTTTCTTTCTCCACAAGTACTTTGAAATTTTTAAAAGCAGCAAAAGCTTCAGATTTTTGGTTCAAGAAATAAACCCAAGTCTTTCTACTAAAGTCATCAATGAAAAGCAGAAAGTATCTAATTTTACCAAAAGAAGGTGGATTGATTGGTCCACACACATCAGTGTGAACAAGCTAGAGCGGCTTGGTTGATCTTGACATGGCCTCCTTTGGATAGCTCCTCCTTGCATGTTTTCCTAGAAGACAAGCTTCACACAGTTGATTTGGATGGTTGATTGATGGTATCCCATGTACCAAGTTCTTTTCTCCCATTGATTTGAGCGCTTCAAAATTCAAGTGCTCAAATCGCATATGCCAACACCATGATTCATCTTGCACATTAGCCTTCAAATACTTTGCATCAATTATTTTAAGATTCAGAGAAAATAATCTATTCTTTGTCATATGCACTTTAGCAATTAGAATTCCACTTGACTCTCTAAGCCAAAGATGCATATTTTTCATGTGGATGTTATATTCCTTTTCAAGAAGTTGGCCCAAACTCAAAATATTACTTTTTAATTTTGGCACATAATAAACATCTTGAATTAGCTTGTGACTACCATCTTTACAGGAGATCAGAATCGTACCTATCCCTTCGATTTGAATCTTTGAGGTATCTCCAAAGGACACATTACCTCTTACTGTTTTATTGATCTCCACAAACTTTTCTTTGCATCCTCCACACATATGATTGCTTGCTCCATTGTCCAAATACCACGAGCTGCAATCATCCCTGTCTTCTTCCTTGAGTGCCATCAACAAAGTTGACTCAACTTCTTCTCTCTTGTCGTCAACAAGGTTAGATTTTTCTTCAACATTGCTACGACATTCCCAAGAGTAATGGCCAAATTTATGACAATTATAGCACTCAATTTTTGATTTGTCATACCTTTGTCCATTATTTTCTTGATAGTAGCCACATCCTCTTCCTCCTCTATGTCCACGACCACCACCTCTAAATGTTTGGTGGATTTTAGCTTCATTGTTGAAGTTGTTACCGTTACTTCTTCCTCGCCCATGACCGCCACGGCCTCGTCCCCGTCCATTCCCTCGATAGCTCTTTTCACCTCCATAATCCTTGAAGAATGCTTGAGTTTTAAGAAGTTGCTCCAGTGGTACTTCTTGTCTCCTTTTGATCTTTTCTTCATGGGCCTGTAAAGAACCCTCCAATTGCTCCACCATCATTGAGTCTAAATCTTTAGACTCTTCAATAGGACACACCACAAAATCGAATTTAGGTGTTAAAGTGCGAAGGATCTTTTCTACCACACAGACATCTTCTATGTCCTCCCCGTATCGTCTCAATTGATTTACAACAACCTTCACTTTTGAACAATAATCTGAAATGCATTCGGATTCTTTTATTTTCAAAACTTCAAAATCAGCCCTTAGAGTTTGAAGTTTTACCTTCCTCACCTTGTCAACTCCTTGAAGAGAATTTTATAAAATCTCCCAAGCTTCCTTTGAGGTGGTAGCATCTGCCACATTCTCAAACATGGCATCATCCAAACATCGGTGGATGAGCGTGAGGGCTTGTTGATCCTTCTTCCTTGTCTTTTCCAAGACATCTTTTTCATTTTGAGGCAGAGCTTCCTCGTTATCGGATTTTGCATACCCTCTATCTACGAATTTCCACACATCCTGGGAGCCAAGAACGACTTTCATACGTCGACACCATTTCTCATAATTATCTTTTGTGAGACGGGGATACTGAAAAGACAGCGGACCATTATTCGCCATGGCTCTGATACCATGTTGTTGGGAAAAAATAATAATCTCGCCCAGGAACAATATACACGGTAAATAACAATAACACAAGAGAGTAACAACGACACCAAATATTTTAACGGGATAAAATACAATACCCCATCGGAGCAATATTACCACTATAATATTACAACTTAGTAGTGTCAAGAAACAACTACAACTTCGAAAGAAATAACACTTTTTATTTTAAACACCTCACTACAATATTACTCCCATTCACTATTTATCTCACAGACTATAATCTGTGGATTACTCTCTCTAACTCTCTGTTGCTTCTCTCGATTTGGTGTGTTTGATCTGAGAAGCAAATGCTTCTATTTATAAGAAGAGAACCACCCTCTCTAACCAATCAGATGCGTTGGTTTTGCAATTTGCAAGTTGCCAACTCTGTTTTGTCTCTGGTTGCAACTTGTTGCCAGCTTTCTCCTTTTCTTTAGTTTATTTATTTAAATGGGTACTACAAAATATGCTGATTATTGGTTTTTTTTTCCCCTCACATATATCATATGGATTTATCTCTCTTTTGAGTTTGGTCTCGTTTTTCCTTCATGATATCCTACTTTGCACTTGTTATATTTTCAACTTCCTATTCAAAAACTCTCTTTTCCGTTGCAGATCTTGCTTTCTCTCATCCTCTTGTTACAACTTGTTTCATTTCTCTAAAGCGTGCACCGCATGCATTTTAGTGTCACTATGCAAACTTATACGCTCTTTCCAACTGCATTATATTGAGAAGTTGTAGCTGTTTTAGCCGTCGCTAGTTTCCCTTAGCTTGTCCAAATCTCTGGTCCTGGTAAAATCCACTGTGAACTTGCTTTTCGGATATTGAAGGACATGCTCGAAAGGTGTCCCTACACTCTTCCACCTTTCTTTTAAAGGAAGCTAACATGTGTTGCTGAAATATTGACCATCTGATTAGTCTGTTGAGATACTTTCATGATTATATATCTCCATGTTTCATCCCTTTCTGGTCTCCAGAAATTGACTGAATCTCTTCCGACCATTGCTATCTTGCTAATAATACATTGTGTTTTTGACTCGGCTAATAGGTTTGGGTCCGGGAACCCTTATTGGCTCTGCTGCTTTTGATCTGTTCCCGATACATGCTGTTTTTGTGGTGGTTCCTAAAGCTAGAGAGTTGAAGACATTGGAGTTTGGCTTGTAGAGCTATTTTGGTCTTTCTGGGCCGACATCTGGCTTTACATTATTTTAGAGGTTATCTACATTTTTCATTTAAACTTTGGAAAGCCATTCCCCACTATCTGGTTTGCCTCTTAAGGTTGAAATGTCAAATGGTCTAACTGTGAAATGGTATCATGTCCTAATCCTCGTTCACTTCTTGACAGAAAAATGAGGAATCATGTAATAACATCATGTTGTAGAACATTGTTGATTTTGTAGGTGTGGACTCCAAATGTTGTAACTCTATTGCAGTCTAGTTTAACAGTGTTGCAATTTGGGCTCTTGCTACTACATGCCTACGCACAGGACAAGTGTTGGCCTATTTATCGCTTCCTCTGTATGTTTTCTTCGTTTGTTATCATTAACTTGTAATTTCCTTATTCCCTTTTCATGTTTGTTTCATCTTAATTTTGCATGGATAAATGCCCTAATTCTGCACTTGATGTTTTCTGCATATTACAGAGTGAAAGGTGAGAGACCAGAGGAGTGGGTGCCTGCTGAGGAAGCTGTATACCAACCTCTTGGTGATCAATGCTCTGAAATAGTTCAACTTGGTGAAGAAGAAAATGGAAGAATGGTTGATATTTTCTCTACTCATTCAGGAGATGGGACAGGTAATTTATAGAAAGTTATACTTCTTTACGCTTGGATGTTCGGATTCTTGGCAAATAAGATGTTAAGAGAAACTCTAGAGATCGTATATAAATCCTGCACAACAAGCATGAAAAAAGATGATGGTGGGTGAGGAGTGCTTAAAGTGAACAAGAGCAAACTGTTGTTCCATAAGAAATGGTGATATTTTAGGTTTTTGCACAATGTTAAGAATCGCACATTGGTTGAGGAAATGAGCTATCTCCTGGTCTTAGGTAATCCTCGTCTAATGACCTTATTTTTGGGGTTGAGTTAGCCCCAAGCTTCATTATCTTAACATGACATCAAAGTCAGACCCATCCCTGTACTTAGTTTACCCAATATTGGGTCCCATGTTATATTGTCCACGCACCAAATATCGACTCCTGGGTGTGCGGTGGGTGTTAAGTGTCCCACATTAGTTGAGGGAATGTGTTGTTTATTTTCTTGGACAACATTCATTCTTAACACACATATAACATATATGCGAGCAAAGATCTTATGTGATTAAGATTTGTGGTAGACTATCAGTTCCAGATATAGAGAGGAAGGATATAACCTTCCTGCAATTTTATTTTGGTGATCATGCTTTTGGTTGCTATATCTGATAGGTCCTTGTTTATCAAAATTTGCCTGCTGCAAATGTAGGCAAATCATTCTCTGAGTTCTGTAATGCCAAGATCCTTTCTGAAGAACTTCATGCCCTATCTATTTGGAAGAATCAATTTTTGGATGCAGTCACGGTACTGTTTTCTGATGTTTTACTATTCTGCTTCTTTATTTGATTTCATCAGTGATTGAAATATTACCCTGACACGGAAAGGTTAGTGTTAGAGTTACTGACTATTTTGCTTAATTTCGATTGCTGTCTGCTACTTAGGCTTGAATTATATGTATCTTTCCAAGTGAAAGCAATTTTGAGAGGGTAAGAGACTACTCTCTTTGAGTCCCCTGTCCTTTCTGTAGGTGGATTGGTGACTGTTCCATTTGTCTAAACGTTCAATTATTTGCTTAGTAACTCTTCTGTAAAATCCGGAATCTGTCTCTGATAGATTCTTTTTTTTTCTTTTCTTCTGTTACATATTGAAATTGTTTTAGCTATATTTTGTCTTGTTACTTTCAACACATCATGAACTTTGGTAGACATAAAAAAAAAAAAAAAAGGAGAAAAGGAAGGGAAAAAAATTAGACCTTTCTCTAGTGAGACTAATCTAGAACAAGAACAACTTTCTATCTGTTCTTTTATCTTTTTTCTGTTGTAATAGATTGTTTGATATCCTTATCAACTGATCAAGTTTCTTGTTTTCAAGATTTGCGATAACATTCAACTTTTTTTTTTTTTTGGGTGGGGGGTGTTGGTGGGGGTGTTTGCAACTCTTTCAACAGTTGGGAAGTGCAGAATCCAGGAAATTAATAATAAATACCTGTGGCTTGCAAGAATTTTTTTGGCAGTGCCTTCTCACACCATGGAGACTTCTTTTTGCGTTTGTGCCTCCGTGTCACATTGCACATGGTTGGATTGCTTTCATTTGTTCTTTGATCTTCATCAGTGGAATAGCTTATGGTGTAACAAAGCTCTCCGATCAGATAAGCTGCGTCACAGGTCTTAGACTAACTGCAATTCGATTGTCATAAATGTTACTCTCTGCCTATAAACTTTCTGGGCCCGAAAATTTGATCTGTAGACAACTTACCTGTAGGAATAAGTCCTTATGTCATTGCATTCACAGTGTTGGTTGCTGGAGCTTCATGGCCTGATCTTGTGGCGAGTACAATTGCTGCACAACGGCAGATAACAGCCGACTCTGCCATTGCTAACATCACCTGCAGGTTTCTTATCAACTACTATGTCCTTATCCTGTGAGATAAATTAGTTGCCTGAGAGCAAAGATATTTTACAGAGTTTGCTTTCATTTATTTGCTTTTGAAGTTTGACTGATACCAACTAGCTGTTGTAGAGTTCATAGATCTTAATCTCCTGTTAGCGAAACAAACTACTAAAATTAGTAGTTTACTGAAACCTTATTCATATAATTGTAAGTGAAAATTTTCATTAACTAGCCTAAATATTTTCGTGATCTCTGTCGCCAAAACCAGACTCCGTGTCAGAAGTGTGTACCTGTACATTTTCATGCCTTGAACTTGAGATTCGACGCAATTGTCTTATGAAAAATCTGGGTATTTGAGTTCCTAATGTACTTACATCCTTCCACTCTTCTTCCTTGTAGCAATTCAGTGAACATTTATGTAGGCATTGGTCTGCCCTGGCTCATTGACACACTGTACAACTACATCGCATATAATGAACCGCTGCGAATAAGAGAATGCAGAAGGACTAAGTTTCACTTTGCTTGTTTTCTTCTCCAGACCACTTCTGTTGGCTGTATTGGTGTTTTGGTATTCAGGCGACTGACTTTGGGTGCTGAGCTTGGAGGACCAAAACTCTGGGCATGGCTGACCTGTGTGTATTTCATGTTGTTATGGCTTGTATTTGTTGTGCCGTCATCTCTTAAAGTTTCTGGTGTCATCTAGTCTAAATTTTTGCTGCCCTCTTTGCATGCTTGGCTTCCCATTCCTAGTTCACTCTCATTTCCTGCCCATAGTTAATGTAGTACTGTATTGTGAGGATTCATCATAAATTGACACTGGTTATCTACCTACTGCAAACCCTCCCCCCTTCTTTATGTCACGTCCCAAAGTATCCCTTAGACGTGACTGGCACCCAGCTAACACTACCTGCCAGGCGAACCAACTTATACCATATATTCAACATTCAGTCAAACTCAACTGAAATAAATTTAAGTTCCAACAATTTGATAATTACATGCAAATGACTAATACCCCAAATTGTTCCATAAATATTTATGAATAATAACAACTAAAACTGAACAAGAACACTCTAGCCAAATCCTACACTAGACCACGGAGCCTCTAAGAGGATACAAAAGACATCATATGAATAAATATTAAAGACTCTTTTGGTAGCCTCCACGAACAATGCGATGGCTCACCTCAATAACTGAATCAAATCTAGCGAACTCGTCAGCTACTAGCTTCGTCTTTATCAATAGTACCCTAAGTTGCGCGGACTCTTCGATTTGGTGTCGTCCCCGTCCCGATACGAGACGGGGACAGGAGCGGGAGCGGGATACGTCCCGGATACGGTCAACTGACTTCGGACACTTTGACCGGAGTCCATCGACAAATTTGGGAGAAAATTGAGATTTTGATTTCTCAAAATCAAAAATAAAACAGATTTAGGAGAATGAAAGAATAATGTCCATCTTGGAGAATGAAAGATTGAATTCTACAATATTCATGTAAGTTTTTCATAGAATATCTCTCAAAATTTACAATATTTTTATAGCTCTTTTTTTTATTAGCCGAATCCCCGTACTCCTATCCATATCCGGATCTGCACCCCCGAATCTTAAAATTTAGATTTTGCCGAATCCGATACTCGAATTTGTCCCCGTATCGGATACCCGCACCCGAGTCCGAGCAACTTAGATAGTGTCTGCATGGACATGCAGGTAAGGAGTGAGTTATACGTGAATATAATCCAGTAAGATCCTCGACCCGCTACTTTGAATACCTCTAGGCCAAGTGTTAGGAAATACAAATGCACCACAACAAGAACAATATACTAAATACAATAATTATACAATAATACAATATATAGGTATCAACAGAATTAATAACAATTAACTAACAAGAACACACATATCTTAACCAACTACACACTAAGAGCTTGCCATAACTGCAGTGAAAGAAATTAAGCAATACCTCTATAACTCCACACCGGCATCACAATGTCTCGAAAATTATAACGGAGCATACACAATGCTCACTGAAGCATACACAATACCCCAAATATATCAAAAAGCATACACAATGCTCGGGTGATGTACAAAGGCATACACAATGCTCCAATATCATGGCTCACAGCCGTATCAACTCAACCCCATGGCTCATAGCCGTATCAAACTATCGAACTCAACATCATGGCGCACATCCGTTTCAAACTCAATATCATGGCGCACAGCCGTATCAAACTCAATATCACGGCGCACAGGCGTATCAA
The DNA here is from genome assembly GCF_001879085.1 of Nicotiana attenuata. Lineage (NCBI taxonomy): Eukaryota > Viridiplantae > Streptophyta > Magnoliopsida > Solanales > Solanaceae > Nicotiana > Nicotiana attenuata. Next base: position 205,130 of record NW_017671047.1, read on the forward strand.
ACTCAATCATGGCACACAACGATATCAAACTCAATATCATGGCACACAGTCGTATCAAACTCAATATCATGGCGCACAGCCGTATCAAACTCAATATCAAGGCGCACAGCCGTATCAAACTCAAGATCATGGCGCACATCCGTATCAAACTCAATACCATGGCTCACAGCCGTATCAAAGTATCAAACTCAACATTATGGCTCACAGCCGTATCATGCCATCAAACAACTCATAAAAATAAATTTTCTTGTATTTGTATTTTTTTTATAAAATAATATATTTGTGGCTATTCTAAGACCACCGATTCTGCCAAGCGCACGCTTGTTCCAACACATGTACCAGGCAGAGAAAACACATTTTTCAAAACGGGTTTTAGAAAAGCAAACATCAAAGCTTAAAATCTCACTTACTCGCTACGGGAAATTCTCCAACCTTGCAACGTCTACAACACCAACCAAACAATTTCCAATGGACTCAATCTATCCAAAATATTGAATAACATGTCCTAGTTAGCCTAAGTAACTAATTTTCACAACTTTAGGGCTAGTCAAAATCAAAGAACCCCTAGCCCTATTAATAGAATTTGTACCCGATTAATATCAAATGCGGCAGTTTCAACAATGAAAAAACATTGCCGAAATGTAGCCTCACGTATAACCTAACAGCTCCAAAAAAAATTTGATTTCTCATGCTACCAAATTCACTACATTATTTCAATATACTATTCACATTCAATAATAGTTACCCAATTATTATGCCATGATTAATTCTATATTCCATATACTTAATATTAGAAATTGCAATTACTTTCTAACCATATATCAAATCTTTACAACCTTTCAATTATTACCTCATCATCAGGAACCTTATTATTGTCTAGTTTTTGAAAAGGTATAAATTCTAATTTATTTAAATTAAATACACCACTGCAAGTAATGGAAAGATATGGGTACCTGATTACTTGGATTGCTTCTACAAAATTTCACACAGTCAATAGCTATATCAGGCCCGATAACTGGCGCCTCGGTCACAATGCCAGCACATATATGCTATTCTAGGTTTTGTTTCTATCTTAGAAGTTAAATTTAATAAATTAGCTTCACTTATTTACTCCCACACGTGACTTGCAACCGGGCGATTTGTAGTCATAGCCTATATTTATACCACCTTTTAACCTGTACCCTATTTTTAAAACTATTGATTTGGTAGCCAGCTAACAAAAAATCCGTAATAATATGACCATTATACCCCTGACAAACATATAAAAGATGCATCACGCATAAATCAATTTACGGTTCTCCTCCATCACTCCGTTTCTCCTCAGATCGCCTCTCGCAAACCAGAAATTTGAACCAGATTCAAATTCCAAATTTAAAATTACAAAATACATTGTAAGTATTCCAATTCATCTTCAAAATTCAAAATAGTTTTTGAAACTGATTGATTTCATGATATATTTTTCTATAATAATTTGCATGAAGTTGTTTGACGGATGAAACATGAACTTTTCACTGATAGATTTCACTAACGAATGAATTTGCATTCTAAATCTGTTTCACGTTGAATTCTAAAGTGAAGCAAAAGATTCTTCACGTTAAAGCTAATTTAACATCAAAGCTAAAAATTCAAATATGCTGAAGTCTTCCACTGCATAACATGCTGAAGATTTTGGTTTATTTGCTAAACAAGCAGAGTTTTTACATAATTTGGTAAAACTTCACACCAAAAATGCTGAAATATTTGTCTTGCAGTGTAATCAAGCTGAAGTTATTGATTTCATATGTAAAAACTTCAGGATTAAATAAGCTGAAGTTCTTATTCTGGATTCAATAGGTTTGTCGTAAAGCTTTTTCAAAAACTTCAGCATAAGATGCTGAAGTTATTTAGTTCATTTTTAAAAACTTCAGGAAAACGAGCTGAAGTTTTCCTCCTGCACTGGGTAAAATAAAAGATAAATTAAAATTACATATTGCACAAAAACTTCAGTATAAGATGTTGAAGTTGTTTAGTTCATTTTTAAAAACTTCAGGAAAACGAGCTGAAGTTTTCCTCCTGCACTGGGTAAAATAAAACATAAATTAAAATTACATATTGCACAAAAACTTCAGCATACAATGATGAAGTTGTTTAGTTCATTTTTAAAAACTTCAGGAAAACGAGCTGAAGTTTTCCTCCCGCACTATGTAAAATAAAACATAAATTAAAATTACAATTGCACAAAAACTTCAGCATAAAATGTTGAAGTTGTTTAGTTCATTTTTAAAAACTTCAGGAAAACGAGCTGAAGTTTTCCTCCTGCACTATGTAATTTTATTATGATTTTTTGGTAAAACTTCATACCAAAAAATGCTTAAGTTTTTCGGAATATGTAAAACATTTTTAGTATGTTGAAGTTCTTTAGTTCATTTGCTAAAACATGCTTGATCTTTTGTCCTGCAATATATAATTTTCTAATGAGTTTTTGTTAATTCCTGCTGATGTTATTTAGTTCATTTTCTCTGTTATTTTTCGAGTTTAAAGAGAATTAATATTAAAAAAAAACGCATAAAAACATTAAAACAAAAACATAATTTTTCATTAAATAAAATAAAAGATAAATTAAAATTACATAAAAAAAAACATAATAACCCTTTAACTAAAAGGATTATCCAAAAAAAAAATACTAATCGTCCATATCGTCATCGTCGTCGTCACTGTCAGATGGATGAGCGTCTTCATCACCAAGAATATCAAATTTGGGCAGCATCTCAAGCCTATCAAGCTTGTTTTTTATTTCTTCCAGTTCCCCGTCGTACTTGTCTATCAGCTCATTCAGCTTCAGCTCAAACGCCTCTATGATGTTTTGCTTAATTTCGTCAACTATTTTCCTAATGAAAACATCCATTTTTCTCCCTTTTGTATTTTATCTGCTAAAATATATGTGTTTGAGTGAATAAACTCACAAGGCGTAGCGTACTTATATAAGCGAAAAAAACTTCTACACGGTATATGAAAAGGCATAGAGAAATTTTAAACGTCTAATGAAAAGCGTCCATGAATGTGATAGGAATGTAATTATTACACTAACACATACCCCAACGCAAAATAATTACTACTTTAATTGTGTTTGTTACGTTTACTCCTGTATACTATACAATTAATGCATATTAAAAGTTCATGCTGAAACATGCTGAAATTTATTTAGTTTATTTGCTAAAACTTCAGCCGAATATGCTAAAGTTATTTAGTTCATTTCTAAAAACTTCAGCTTATAAAGCTTCAGCACTTAATAAGCTGAAATTTTTATCCCGGATTCATTAATTTTGTCATACAGCTTTTTCAAAAACTTCAGCCGAATATGCTGAAGTTAGGAAAAATGCATAAGTACCCCCCTGACCTATACCCGGATTCCCAACTACACACTTTTTCTTTGCGGGAATCCTATTACCCCCCTAAACTTATTTTAAATGGAATTATTTGCACCCTTAATGCTGGCGTGGCAGAGTGTGTGTATTTCACTCTCCCAAAGGAGAGTGAGAAGCAAGAAAAAATAATTTTCAGATTATTTTTTATTCTTTTTTACCATTTTTTCTTACTTTTTTCCTTTTCCTTTTCCTTTTCCTTTTTCTTTGTCTTTTTTCTTTTACTTTTTTTTCGTTTCTTCTCTAATTCCGGCGGATATTCATTCACCAGCGACTTTGTCTAACCGTTTTTCTTTCATTTTTTTTCACACACAAATTAAACTCTCAAAAAGATCTATTCATAAGCAAAGCAAAATACACTCAGATTTGGGAGGAAAAATTCATCATCGGAAAACCTTCCTACGCCGGAAAAAAAATGATATATTGAAACTTTAACTGGAAAAAGTTTTCTCAGCTTATATTCATTTTTATTTCTTTTGCTCTTCCTCCCACACATAAATTATACTTTCAAGAAAAATTTATATATATATAAAACAAAACACACTTAGATCGGGATAAAAATCTATCGCCGGAAAAAAAATTTCGCCGGAAAAAATAGTGTTTGTGAAATTTCGACGACCATCATTTTTTATGCCGTCGGTGACCGAAACAAAAAAAAGAGAGAATGAAATAACCAAAAAAGAATGAGATTAATAAGAAATAAGAAAATAGGATAAGAAAAAGAAGAAAGAATAAAAAAAGTACTAAAAATACATGTGGGGGCGCGTGTAGCTCACCACTTGCCAAGAGTTTGGTTGTCAGTGTTAAGGGTGCAAATAATTACATTCAAAATAAGTTTAGGGGGGTAATAGGATTCCCGCAAAGAAAAAGTGTGTAGTTGGGAATCCTGGTATAGGTCAGGGGGTACTTATGCATTTTCCCCTAAAGTTATTTAGTTCATTTCTAAAAACTTCAGCCCTGGATTCATTAATTTTGTCATACAACTTTTTCAAAAACTTCAGCAGAAGATGCTGAAGTGATTTAATTCATTTGTAAAAACTTCAGCACTTAATAAGCTGAAGTTTTTGTCCTGGATTCATTAATTTTGTCATACAGCTTTTTCAAAAACTTCAGCAAAAGATGCTGAAGTGATTTATAGCCCGTTTTGCCAAGCTTCTAAAATCAGCTTTTGGAGAGAAGCTACTTTTTTCTGCTTCTCCAAAATTGCTTCTGCTTCTCCTCAAAAGCACTTTTTTTCCTTCCAAAAGCTTGGCCAAACACCTCAATTTTTGGCCAAAAGTGCTTTTGGCCAAAAAAAGCACTTTTGGCCCAAAAAAAAAGCTTGGCCAAACAGGCTATCAGTTCATTTGTAAAAACTTCAGCACTAAATAAGCTGAAGTTTTTGTCCTACAGACGACACTTTTGTTATGTCTTTTAACCAAAACTTCAGCCTAAAAGCAGAAGTTTTAACCAAAACTTCAGCAGCAGATGCTGAAGTTGTTTAGTTCATTTGTAAAAACTTCAGGACAAACCACCTTAAAGTTTTCCTCCTGCACTATGTAATTTTCTCCTACATGTTGAAGTTAAATTAAGTTTATGCTTAAGTATTGTCCTGCATTAATCAGCTTCTTCATGAGCTTTTTTCAAAAACTTCACTATAAACAAGCTGAAATGTTCTAGTACATTTGCTCAAACTTCAGCTTCAATGTGCTTACATTTTTTATGAACTTCATAATTAAATTCTTCTATTCAGTTTCCTAATACTTGACACTAAATATGCTTCTGCAGGATGAGTTCGATTTGCGTTGTTATTACTTTCAATGGGAGGTGGACTCTTGATTTCAAATACTTGGATCATGATACAAAACTTGTTCTGCTTAATAAACAAGTATCATTCAATCCTTTCTTGAAGAAAATTAGTGAAGTTACAAATATTGATTCAAGCAGATAGTCACTAAAGGTATGGTTTGATTTCAAACTAAATACAAGCAAAGGAATGCTTGTAACTTCAGATGAAGAACTCAGTACCTGTATACATTTGCTTACAACTGATTCAGCCTACAAGAATTGCCATTTTGTCACCGAAAAAATACAACATTCAAACAATCTCTTGCATATACAATAGATTCAGAATCATTTGCTGATTATCAACATGAAGTATGACAACCAATAATGGAAGTAGACAACGAGCAACAACCTTCTTACATTATAGCTGCTTCACAATATATAATGCTACACCCGCTCCTCCAATAAATTCATACCAGTTTGTCGATGACCAAGAAGAAGAAGAAGGACATCTAATAATGCAAATTGACAACCAACACACGATCCAATAAAGTTTTTTGTTACCTTCTGCAATGATAAGCAACAACGAAGATGAAGTAAACATGGAATTTACACCGATAACATTAGATAGAATTGAAGAAATTGCTGAAACTTCTAGTGCTTCTCAGAAATCATGAAAAAGAGTGAGGAGAAAGCTGAAAGAATCTCCACCATGTAAAATACTTAGGCACGATGCGTTGCCTGAGGAAGTAAGAGTAAGATCAATTTTTGAGAACAAACAAAACATGACTAAATTTTTCTGCAGCTTGGAGATAAACCAGAAAGTTGAATTCACTGTTGTTAGATCATGTTCAAAGAGATATGAGCTGAAATGCATCGAGAGAAATGTGGTTGGAATGTACGTGCTACTAGAATAAAAAATTCCACACTTTTCAGTGTGATAAAATATCATGACAACCATGAATGCTCGGTTGATGCAAGAAAATCAGATCAAAAGCATGCTACATCAAATTTTATAAGTGAACAAATTATAGAACATGTTCGAGACAAAAGGATAGAGCTTACACCAGCCTTTGTAGAAAATGAAATAAAAAAGAAATTTAGAATTGACATTGGTTATCACAAGGCATCGCGCGCTATTCAAAAAGCTATTGCTTGCATAAGGGGAACATCGGAAGAGAACTACCAAATTCTTCCTTCATACCTACACATGATGGTGCACAGAAACCCAGGAACGTACACAAGCATAAAACGAGACGAGTAGAATAGGTAAGCAAATACTAACCATCATCCTGAAGTTTTAAGTGTTCCGATTTGAAAAACTTCACACCTTATGATTTGTTTTTTTGTGTTTCACTGTACAGATTTGCTTACATGTTCTTTGCTCCTGCGGCATCAATAGCTGGTTGGTCCTATTGTAGACCCGTTATTGCAGTAGATGTAACGTTTTTAAAGTCAAAATATCGTGGTGTTCTATTTGTTGCTGTATCAAAGGATGCAAACAATGAAATCTTTCCCCTATCTTTTGGTGTAGCAGATTCAGAAAATAATGACGCATACATTTGGTTCTTCGGGGAAATGAGAACAACTCAAGTCCGCCGTGAACTGGTTTTCTTGTCAGATAGAAACCAATCGATTGCAAATGGGATTAGAAAATTTTATCGTGAAGCTCACCATGGTATCTGCCTCTATCACTTTGAGAAAAAATTAAAGCAAAGACATGCAAAAGCCACGGTAATAAATCTTTTTCAAATTTCAAAGTGTTGCAAGATCATACAAACGTGAAGATTTTAATCAGTTGATGTCCCAACTCAAAAGTGTTGACAAGAAAACATACAATTATATAATAGAAGAGCCTCCAGAGAGATGAGCTCGATCGTGGTTCCCACGGCAATGTTATGATATGCTGACAACAAACATGGAAGAATAAATGAATTTTGTGTTACTAAAAGCGAGAGAGATGCCTATTTTAAGAATGTTAGATTTCATCCATGAAAAGTTAGGAGAGTGGTTTTACGAACGGAGAAAAAAAGCAAATAAAACTTTTCACAAAGTATCAATATGGGCGAAGAAGAGATGACTAAGAAGATGGACTTGGCTTGCAAAATGTTTGTGAGTATATTTNGGATTTACTTCAGCGTCGTTTTCTCTAGAAGTTAATAAAATAATGACATAATCACTTTTAGCTTTTTTATATCTGCTGCAGTTGATTTACTGCTTTAACATTTTAAAAAACTTCATTACTTTTTCTTTTTGAAGCAACAATACACTAATATTAGTTTATCTTAATTTTTTATTCCTTCTTTGATGTTCAACCTTGATTCAATGTTGTTTAGAATAAATAGTGAAGGAATGAATTCATTGTGGACTTAAAGAAGAGAACTTGTGACTGCTTGGAATTCCAACTTGATGAATTGCCCTGTCTACATGCAATTGCTGCTATTAATAAGAGATATTTGCAGAAATCTGATTACTACTCAAAGTGGTATTCAAAGGAAACATGGTTCAAAACATATGAAGGACATGTGAATACCGTGGGAGATAAAAAATCATGGGATATTCCACAAAATGTAGAATCTGAGATCACAAAACCTCCTGATGTAGAGATTTTACAAGGAAGAAGACAATAGAAGAGGCATATCCCTGCGACTGAATCAGTACCATTGAAGTCTACCAAATGTAGTCGATGTAAACAAGTTGGGCATAACAGAACAACTTGCTTGTCTTCTCCAGCACCTCATCCATATTCCAAGAAAGACGCTGAAAAATACTCCAACATTCAATAATCCTTGGTCTGAATTTAGATTTTCATTATTTTATGATATATTTGAAATGTGATTTTTTTCATAAGAATAAAAAAAATCTCTTGGACTCTTTTATATACTGCTAATGTACAAACCACTCATTTTTGTTGTGCAGGCTTACAGATTTGGTTGCATTTTAAATAAGTACGCAGTGACTTCAGCGAGAAAAAAACTGTATGTGAAATACATATCCTTAACACATATAGACATACACACACACACACATACACGGACAACATACAAAAGAAACGCATGTACAAACAAAAACTTTAGCATCTCTAGACTGAAGTTATAGAAAATGAACTTAATAACTTCAGCATATTCTCTTATGAATATGCTGAAGTTAACAAAAAAGCACAGCATAAAGACATAAAAAAAGGATTACAAAAACTAAGCATCATCGCCATCATCAAAACAATACTCATCAATTTCTCGAAATATCTCATCATCATTAGTATCGGAGATAACTATAGGATACTCGGGCAAAAGACCATAAAGTCCAATGAGATCAATCTTCAACTTGTTGAATTCATCACGCAACTCACTTTGTTCAACTATTACTCTGTCCATAAGAAAAAGAAGACTCTTCAGGTTGTTTTGTAGCTTGGCATAGTCGTCCCAGATGGAAAACTTAAAACAATCAAATTGCTGCTCGACCTTGTCAAACGAGGTTGAATAACCTTCACAACTACGTTCCAGGTTAAGCTTGTTCTGGAATGATTCATCGGCAAAAAACTGTGGTCTGATTCTCTCCCAATCAGCCTTTATTTTGATCCCACATATGCATAAGATTAGACATCAGTACGTTATTGTACCACTCACACTTCAAACTCTCCCACTTTTGCATAATTTCATCCATTGTAACTTTCGCTTGCACCAGACATTCTTTCTTTAAGAAAAGCTAAAAAGGCTAAGGATGAATATAAATTTAAAGAAATATGATGGAAGTCTATGGATGACTATGAAATTTTCAAGTGAAGAGATTGTTAATATAGCCAAAGAGTGCACCTAATCAATTTAATATCTATAAATGTAAAAGTAATTTTTCAGGTCTGTTTACTGTTTTACGTTCAGAGAAATTGAATAAAACAAGATAAGTAGGTGGTAAAACAAGTAGGTGGTAAATGCAAAAAGAAATGTAACTTCAGCCCTAATCAGTCCACAGTTTTTCTATTGTAAAAAAATAACGTCAGCCTGAAATTTTTTCACACAATTAATGTAAGTGCAAAAGTAACTTTTTGGGTCATTTACTATATGGTCGGACAAATTTAAATGTAAGATAAAGTAGGTGATATAAGACAAAAAAGTAACTAATAAATGCAAAAAAGATAAGTATCAAGTTAAAAAAATACACAACATGCTGAAGTTTTTGTCATGAGCTTTTTCAAAAACTTCAGCAGAAGATGCTGAAGTTATTTAGTTCATTTCTAAAAACTTCAACACTTAATAAGCTGAAGTTTTTGTCCTGGATTCAATAGTTTTGTCGTAAAGCTTTTTCAAAAATTTCAGGAGAAGATGCTGAAGTTATTTAGTTCATTTCTAAAAACTTCAGCACTTACTAAGCTGAAGTTTTTGTTCTGGATTCAATAGTTTTGTCGTAAAGCTTTTTCAAAAACTTCAGGAGAAGATGCTGAAGTTATTTAGTTCATTTCTAAAAACTTCAGCACTTAATAAGCTGAAGTTTTGGTCCTGGATTCAGAGTTTTGTCGTAAAGTTTTTTCAAAAACTTCAACAGAAGATGCTGAAATTATTTAGTTCATTTCTAAAAACTTCAGCACTTAGTACGCTGAAGTTTTTGTCCTGGATTCATTAATTTTGTCATAAACCTTTTTCAAAAACTTCAGCAGAAAATGTCGAAGTTATTTAGTTCATTTGTAAAAACTTCAGCACTAAATAAGCTGAAGTTTTTGTCCTATAGCCGACACTTTTGTTATGAGTTTTAACCAAAACTTCAGCTTAAAAAGCACAAGTTATTTACTTCATGCTGAAGTTTAGCATGCTGAATTTCAACAAAAATATACTTAAAAATCATGAAAAAAAGAGACAAACGTATTTCATACAACCCAAGGCAACTAAAAAACTAATTAATGTGAATAGAACAAAAATTTAAAAGACAGACATCACATAATTCACACAAATAAATGTATATTCACAAAATCTAATTTTGTTTTCACTTACATCCTTGAAAAAAAAAATTGTTTTTCGTTTACAAGTTATTCTCTATTCAAAAATTTCACACAGAGTCTCTTCATATTCTCCTTAGTCATGTCCTAGTTGCTCTTCTGGAGTTTCATAACCGCTATCCTGTTACCACTTTCCATGAGCCCAAAGATTTGCAGCCAATTCTCTGCTGAATGTCAATGCATGTCTTTGGTTATAGAACTCTAAAATTCTCTTCCAACTGAACTTTGCTAATATGATTTTTTTAGGAACTGCCGTCTTCTGTCATAAGAAAAAATAAGAAAATATTGGCAAAGACATGCTTGCTGGTGTGCAACTGGGAATTCGTGGAAAGCAAAGATAATGAAGGAGAAGTCCAAAATACTTCATATGTGACGGAGAGTGGCCACATTTTGTGGTGCATTACAAACTCGAGCTCCAGGACATTTTGCTCTTTATACTAGTTGATAAATCTAACTTTTATGTCGTGCCCTACACCAAGAGCAACATTTCCTAGAGCTCGAGTTTGTGATGCACCATCAACTGTGGCCACTCTCCTTCACATATGAAGTATTTGGACTTTTCCTTCATTATCTTTGCTTCCTACGAACTCCTTGCTACACCCAATAAGCATGTCTTTGGCAACATTTTCTTGTTTTTCTTTGAATATAAATTTAAAGAAATATGATAAAAGTCTATGGATGACTATGAAATTTTCAAGTGAAGAGATTTTTAATATAGCCAAAGAGTGGACCTAATCAATTTAATATCTATAAATGTAAAAGTAACTTTTCAGGTTTGTTTACAGTTTTACGTTCAAAGAAATTGAATGTAACAAGTGGGTGGTAAATGCAAATAGAAATGTAACGTTAGCCCTAATAAGTCCACAATTTTTTAATAGTAATGTCATGACCCTAAACCCGAACCCGGTCGTGATGGCGCCTCTCGTGGACACAAGGCCAGCCGACACAACACACCATTCATTTTAAACAACTAAAGCAACACAATTTAAGCCTTAAACATAATAATAATAATCCCAAAATAAAAATGAAAAGCACAATTCGCGGAAAAACAACCAAACACAGGCCGACATCGGGGTGTCACCAGTCATGAGCATCTAATATCCGATTAAAAACAAGGAGAGTCTACGTAGTCTGTTACAGAACTAAAACAAGAGGAAGTAAAATAGGTGGAGAAGCACTGGACTGGGAATGCCGAGCAGCTACCTAGTAAATCTCCGAGAATCTGCTGGAAGCTATCAACCCTCACTAGCATGACCTGTAGCGCCTGAATCTGCACATAGGGGTGTAGGGAGTAAAGTAAGTACTCCAACTCAGTGAGTAATAACAATAAATGAAGACTGAGCGATAAGAAATCACGTTAAACACAACAATATGCTATAAAGAGGCAAAGTAAAATCAGAAAAATACAGTTAAACAGTGAAATCTCATAAAGCACCTTTTAAGCAGTTAAACAAATAGATGAAAGGCAGCTAGAAAAGATAAACACATAAAAACCGCCCCTCGGGCACAATAATAGCAGAATCAGTCCCTCGGGCAATAACTCAGAACCATACCAGCCCCTCGGGCTATATATCATATCACAATGGGTACCCGTGCTCACTGGGGGTGTACAGACTCCGCAAGGGGCCCCTTACGGCCCAAGCGCAATATCAAGCCATCTCGTGGCATCATCAATAGGCTCTCGGCCTCGTGTGAACAAGCCACCTCGTGGCGTACAATCTCAGGCCCTCGGTCTCATAATCATAATCAGTGTATCAACGCCGCGGCGTGGAGCCCGACCCAAAAGTGTCCTCATAACACAGGCCCTCGGCCTTACTCAGTCAGAATCTCATAAGCCACTCGGGCAACAGTAAAACATGATGCTCAGCTCAAAATAACTTTTAAGGTGTTAAAACAGAGTAAACATGGCTGAGTTATGAAAACAGTAAAATATAGCATGACTGAGTATAAGTATAAAGTCAAAACGGTGAGGAAATGACAGTAAAAATCCCCTAAGGGTCCAAATAGTTGGCACGAAGCCCAAATATGGCATTTAGCCAAAAACATGATAATATCAAACAATTGGCATTCAAATACGCAGTAAAATAGTCATTCGGGATGGACTAAGTCACAATCCACAACGGTGCACGACCCCACGCTCGTCATCTAGCGTGTGCGTCACCTCAACATAACCTAACGCTGTGTAATCCGAGGTTTCATACCCTCAGGACAACATTTAAAATCATTACTCACCTCAATCTAGCCCAAACTCTAGCTCGCGATGCCTTTACCCCTCGAATCGGCCTCCGGATGCTCCAAATCTAGCCAAAATCAGTACATAACCATCAAAATATGCTTAGGGAACAAAGCTCGATCGAAAACAATCGAAAAATAGCGCAAATCCCGAAATTAACCTAACCCGACCCCCGGGCCCACGTCTCGAAATTCGATAAATTTACATCATTAGATTCTTTATCTCCCCACGAGTTCATACATATCAAAAGTCCCAAAATCTGACCACAAATGGCCCCTCAAATCCTCAAGTCTAGGTCTCCAATACCAAGCCCTAGTCTCCCCAATTTTAACCCTTAGATTCCATTAATTACAGCTCTAATCAGTGAAATAATATCATAGGAACGAGTTTTAGGCCCAAAAATCCTTACCTCAATGAAATCCCCTTGAAATCCTTCTTCAAATCGCCCAAAAAGCTCCAAAAACCGACTTAGCAATGGTGGAATAGCTCAAAAATCACGAAGGAAATAATTTATACATTCTGACCAGGCTAAACCACTTTTGCGGTCCCAAACTCGCGCCTACGGACCCGCACCTGCGGTCCCAGGTGCGCTTCTGCGCAAATCACTTAAACCGCCAAACTCCGCATCTGCGACGCATAATCTACACCTGCGCCATCACAGGTGCGGCTCCTTGACCGCTTCTGCGGTTCCAGCTCCCTTGGTTCCTTTTCACTTCTGCGACTGGTATTCAGCATCTGCGGCGTCGCACCAGCGGCCCCCAATCCGCAGGTGCGGAAACAACAGAACAGAAAAAATTTGCAGCTTCACCAAACTCCCAAACTCTCTGTCAACCACCCAAAATCACTCCGAGGCCCCCGGGACCTCAACCAAAAGCACAAACACATCATATACCACTATCCAAACTTATACCAACCTTCCAAGCACTTCAAACAACGTCAAATCAACCAAAACACATCAAATTCAAGCCTAAGTTTCCAAAATCTTCCGAATTCCGCTTTTGATCAAAAAGTCTACCAAACCACGTCCGAACGACCTGAAACTTTGCACACAAATCCCAAATGACACAACAGAACTACTGCAACTTCCGGAATTCCATTCCGACCTCTATATCAAAATCTCACCTATCAACAGGAAAACGCCAAAATTTCACTTTTGCCAATTCAAGCCTAAATCTACTACGGACCTCCAAAACACATTCCGACCACGCTCCTAAGTCCCAAATCACCTCCCGAAGCTATCCGAAACATCGGAACTCACATCCGAGCCCTCTAACACATAAGTCAACATCCAGTTGACTTTTCCAACTTAAGCTTTCTTAAAGGAGAGTAAGTGTCTCAAATCTTCTCAAAAACATTTCCGAACCCTAGCCAACCAACTTGATCATCTATAGAACCGATAAACAAAGCAATGAGAAGCAGAAATAGGGGAAACGGAGCGGTAACTCATGAAACGACCGGCCGGGTCGTTACATCCTCCCCCTCTTAAACAAACGTTCGTCCTCGAACGAGTCAAGAAACATACCTGAAGCCTCAAATAGGTGAGGATATCTGCTCCATATCTCCCGCTCGGTCTCCCAGGTAGCCTCCTCCACGAGCTGACCTCTCCACTGCACTTTCACTGAAGCTATATCTTTTGATCTCAACTTCCGAACCT